>NC_091839.1:3162500-3225000 GCF_037783145.1 Equus przewalskii | reverse complement strand
GTGCTACGAAGGGGTGGATGAGCCAAGCTCCCTCCTTTGCCTAGTGGTTTTCTGGGGGACTCGCGTTGGGTGGCACATGGCCAAGTCTGAAGGAAACACGTCTTCATTGATGTACCTATTGTTACTGGTTCTTATTCATGGTATTTAAACAACTCATGCAGGTTTTGACAGCTTTTCCCTTTTCATATTTACATAAGCCTTTTATTTTGGCAAAATTTCTGAAGATTAGTGGTCCAGGAGGGGGAGGAGAGAAGCAGGGTCAGGGCTGGCTGGGAGGTGGCACCAGGTGAACCCCTCAAAGGCTCAGGCCCAGGAAAGGGCGCTGAACATGTTTGTCATTGAGGCCCAAAAGCGAGCCTCTGCCCTTGATTAGTGGGCTGGGCAGATAAACCCCTTTTTAGGGAGAAGTGGAGACAGATGGTGCAAGACTGCAGGACGGGGTTCGCCTGGGCAACATGACTCCTCTCACGGCTAAAAGGGCTGCTTGGCCCCATGTGGTCTTGGGCTCTTGTTTTCCACGTAATGCAGGAGAAGTCCAGGGCTCTCCCCCTCACTGAGGGCTGGTCATTATGATCACGTGAGGTCTGGCTCTTAATGTCCTCACAGGGGTTTGCCTGGATCTGGGCACTCAGGCAGACAGCTGGGCACATTTCCGTGCAGCCCTGTCTGAGATGGAGTCTTTTTAGGGTGGACCAAAGTGATCTAGGTCCCTCTGTGAATACAGGACCTGTCAGACATGTAACAAGGTAGGTTCAAAAATAAAGTTGCATGACTCAAGATAAAGTAAGAGTGCTGTGAGGGCCACAGAGAACACCCGGGGAGTCGGGTGGGAGGCTGCCCTCTCAGGCAGTCCGGCCTCAGGGCGGGGGGAGGCCCTCAGCTCTACTCTGGACCTTGCTCACTGAGGGAGGGTTCGTGGATGTTCTTAATAAGATGTTAATTTTCCATAGCGTGCCATTAGACTGCAACACATTTTTTAGGGAAAGATGTTATCTTTATGGAGTTGACTTATTTGCAAACTTAACATAAGCTTTCAAACCCACAGAAAATATGGCAGTGTGTTTATATTTAAAATAGATTTTAAAAAATCCAGTGAGTTACTGTGAATTTACTTACCGCCCAATAATACAGGGATAAAAATAATTTATGCTCCTATTTTAATTAAAAGCAAATCATTTTTGTAAAGCCCTGGGAGCTCAGTGTAGTGGTTAGAACATGCAGTGGGAGTGTAGCCTCCTTTATCCTTCTTCTTGGTTTGGGTGTGGGTTGGCTGCCTGACTCGGAGCAGGCTCTTTACTTGCCCTGAAAGCAACTTGCAGTCCTTACAGAGAGTGACCCCACCAAAACTATGCTGTGTGAAGTCGCTAACCCAAGGCATCCCACGTGGCAGAGCCCCAGGGCCTGGTCTGCAATGTTGACAGTTGACGTCAAGGATGGAGAGACCACTTGGGGTTGGAAGGGCTGCCGTCTGAGCCGGTGTGGGATATTCAGTTTTACCACAAAATGTGGAAGTTAGAGGAGGGGCGTGTTATGTTTGGAGGGTCTGTGGTTCATTCCCTCGGGGCGCTGGAAGACACCCAATGCTTATGGGCCCGAACGTGCCAGAACTTCCTCTTGTTCCCAAGCTGGCCTGTGTCCCAAATTCAAGAGAAGGGATGAGATCACAAAGCAGGAGGGGGTGTGGATAGAGAAAATTGTTATGAAAGATGCTGCAGCCCACAATCACGCTTGCTTCAGATTCCCTCATCCAGCATGTGGTTATTGAGCGCCTACTGTATACCTGGTTTGGAGATGAGACAGTCTGCGTGGACTGGAGTAGCCGGGGAGGACTCCATGGCTAGGGGAGAGCATTGCTGGGCCTGAGCATTGCTAAATCTCCAGAACATTGCTGGATATTCTTTGGGAACACAAATGAAGTACAAGGTTTTGTTTCTGCCTTCCAAGGGTTAAGGCCATTTGAGAGCCAGGGCAGGGTGGCAGCCCTGGGTGAAAACTAACGGCACAAGCGGCTTGTGGCTGAGTGCTGCCTTTCATGCAATAGTTGATAGGGAGATCAGGGGAGATCCCACCTGTTGTCCTCGTCTGCCACTTATGTAGGCATTAGGATGGAATGGGCCGGTGTGGATTGCTGCAAAGAGCACTGGACTTAGAGTCTGAAAACTGGATTTGAATCCTGAACCATCTGCACACTTAATCTGTGACCTTGGACAAGGCTCTTCATTGGCATAATGTCTACAACCAGGATACGTTAAAGTTGAAATGAGGCCTGTGAGAAGATGCTTTATAAACCGTAAAACGCAGTGCATGAATATAGGAATGGATGTCGCTCTTTGACTTGTCTCTGGCACCAGCTTCTTTGTAATCCTACAATCCTCCGTATCTCCTCTAGGACTCAGTGCACAAGTAGGCATCAATAAACAAACATGGGTGGGTAGATGGTAGGTGGATGGAAAAATTTATATTGGTTGCTTCCAGAGGTGTCTGGGACCCTCGTAACAACAATGCCTGAAATTGTCACTGAAGGAGCAGAAAATCATTTAGTTGGAAAATGAATGGACATACCTGTCTCTTCTCTTCCCATAATAGTGAGCATTATATGCATTCTGGTTTCTACCAAGGTGCAAGAATGAAGCGGGAGGAGGGAGCCGGGGCACGTTTCCTGGGCTCTCTGGGGGGCATTTCCCATCATATATAATAAGCTCTGTATAATAGCTCTGAAAGCTGTTGTGTTCTGTTCCCTCCCCTCCCCCACCCAAGGCCACCAAATCTGGCGAATCAGGCAGGAAGTCTCCATAAGCCGTGCATGTGCCAGGTCTCTTAGAGTTCACAGACTAACAGAGCAGGGGTATGACAGCTCCTGCATATGAGCTGCTGGGGAACTTGAATTCCACTTCCAGGAAAAAAGTAGAAATGACCAAAATTAATTAATTTTGGTTCTCACAGTAAGTGTGACAGAGCTAGGGCACAGACTTGAGTTTGGACCTGCCTGCATTACAATTTCACTCTATTAACTCTTTGTAACCTGGGTAAGTAGCTTAAGTTCTCAGGGTCTCAGTTTCCTTGTTGGTAAAATGTCTACGAATAATACGTCCCTAATATCATTGTTACAAACATTGAAGGAGAGATGTATATAATTTATTAGCATCGTCGTTGTTGTTATTATCAGTCATGCCCTATAATAACTCAGAAATGGGGGAGTTCAATATGGGTTGGATTAGTCAGGAAAAATGTCATGAGAAAGGAAAAGAAATTCCTGGACCATGACATTGCCAGTCCCAGGTCCAGACAAGCAGAGCTTGAGTCTGGTGCGTGGGGAACAACCATCAGGGCCTTGAGTCTGAGGAGGGGGCAGTGGCGATTCTCTTACCTGCGGCCGCAGGAGCCAGGAGGACTGTGCGAGAAGCGAGGAGGGAAGCAGACGGAGAAGCCAGGCAGCGTGTCCCCAAGGCCTCAGGCGCAAGTACTTGGGTAGGGACGAAAAGCAGGGCGAGAGGGACTTCAATAAGCAGAGGCCCACGAGAGGGTGGGCGAGAGGTGTGGGTCAGGCTGGGAACACTCCGGAGCTGCATACTCCCTGTGTCAGCAAAACGTCTGGGAGCGTCTTCTTGGTGCCTTGTACTGTTCTGTGTTCTGGATACAGTGAAACAACCTAGCCCTCTAGAGCTCACATTCTAGTAGGAGGGAGAAGTAGTATAAAAAGATAATGAGGGAAGCTATGCAACATGATAGAAGGTTCTAGGTCCTGGGGGAAGGGCCCTAAGGAGTGTCACTGGAAAGGGGGTGGATCACTTTTAAATTCGATGGTTGAAGAAAGCTTCATGTTGAAGGTGATATTTGAGCAAAGACTTGAAAGAGATGACTCAGGGAGACCAATTAAGAGGCTAACACAAGCATGCAGCTGGGTCAGGATGATGGTTGGGTTCACGGCGGCCACTGTTGTGCCCTTTACAGCTTCTGAAGAGCCAACAGGGTTTGCTTATGGGCTGGATGTCGGGTGAGAGAGGAAGATCAACAGCTCAGTTTTGGGCACAATAAATGCATGAGTTGCCCATTAGACGTCTACGTGGCATGCCAGGTCAGCAGCTGGATACATGATTCTGAAGCTGAAGGGAGAGGCCCTGGCTGGAGTAATAAATTTGTTGGGTTTATGAGCAACTAGATGGGAGGCACTCGTCAACGGAGTAAATATATAGAGACAAGAAGAGAGGCCAAAGATTGAACTCTGAAGCACCTTTTCCACTAAGCTTGCAGAAATGAGGGGGATTCAGCGAAGAAGACTGGAAGGTTGCAGCCAATGATGTAGGAGGAAAGCCAAGAGAGTACCGTGTTCTAAAAGCCAAACGAAGAAAGTTTCCCAAGGAGTAGGGAAGAATCAGTTACATCAAACGCTGCAGATGCGTCAAACCAGTGAGGACTGAGAATTTACCATTGGGTTTAGCAACATGGAGGTCATTACTGACCATGACTGCTGAGGCTGGCCTGCATACATATAGCAAGAGCTTTATGTTGAGTTAGGTGCCAAAGATCTGAGTTCTAGTCCCCAGGTCACCACGTTATTTTCTGTGTGCCTTTGGGAAGTTACTCAGTCTGTCTGAATTTTGTCTGTCTCCTCTCACCTGAAATGTGAGATGATATTAAATATTGTTCATCCTAACTCAGGCCTTCATGAGCTCGGGTCACTCTACCTCTTACGATATGATCAGCTTGACTAATACTGATTTGCATAACCTGTGGGAAACTTGATGTCCCCCTCACAGATATCTGGGAAGAGGGTATTTTTATGTTATCATGAGAGCGTCTGGCTCCAACTTTCTCCCTCGGGCTTCCGTGCCGAGACTGGTACCTCTCTCTTGGTCTCTCTTTTGGTGCTAACTTAAGTGTAGAACTCAGTCACTGTCTTTAAGTACTGCTCCCGTGCAAAAGCTTGCAGAATAAAACACAAAACAGAATAAAGTAAATACAGAAAAAGAGATATAGAGGACATTTACATCACAGCGACACAAAGCAGCTGACAAATTTATGAATCACTCTTGTTCTTAAGAGGCTTCCAACCACTACATGTGGCTTGCCTATCTTCTTTATTCTTTGCTCTTTTCTTTCGGGAGCAAACCCCCTTTGTATTAGTCAGGTTAGACTAGGATATGCTGTAATAATGAATAACTTCAAAACATCAGGGACTAACTCAGCAGAAGTCCCCACACACGCACGTCCCTTCAGGATGACCATCCTTTAGCCGTACCTCAGCGGTCCAGGCTTCGCCTTCTCAGCGCGGGGTCTCCCAGTTCTCGAGACGGCTGAGCAGAGCCCTGCAGAACCGTGCACCTGCAAGCAAGCCCTGTGCCCCGAAAGTAGCCATGTCACTCTGCTCCCGACTCATTAGCCTTAACTGGCCGTAAGGCCCACTCACCTCCCAGGGCGCTGAGGGAGGTAGGGGACAGAGGGGTTATTGGGCAGGTGTAACTCTTCCTACCACGTTCCTTTAAAATCTTTCCAACTTCGTAGGCAAAGCAGATAATTTCCCCCTCAATTTAGTTTCCAAAGGCCTTCCCCGGCCCTTAAACAAGTCAACATCTTTCTCTCATCTCTGGCCTCTGTCTGAGATGGGGGAAAAGATGCAGGGGATGCGGTGGGCTTGTTCCTTGCTATTAAGCTAAATCAATTATAATGACCAAATGGGCCAATGGTCGGAAGTTTCCCTTGCAGACTGTAAAGCGCCCCAGTCATAGAAAACGTTTCTGTAGCACACACTGAGTGCCAAGGGCTTCACTGTAATCGATCCTCACAACAGCCTGGCGAGCCAGGCACCATTACGAGCTCCATGCTGCGGATTAGCAAACTGAGGTGTAGAGAAGTTCATTAACTTGCCCAAGGCCATACCGGTAATAAGTGTCAGAGCTGCGATTTCAGTGCAGGCTGCCCGACTCCAGAATCCGTATTCTTGACCACGAGGGTCAGTTGCCTCTTTGCAGAGTTAAGCACTGCAGAAATGTGCCGCCACTCCCTGACAGCGTATGTACTGCAGTTCTAAGGATGGACGCTGTCCAGATTGTTGCAGAAACGCACTCGCATATGAGCCCTACACATAGGGCGCCCTGCTTTTGTCAAGAATGCTTTGGCCACAGAGAAGGGTGCTCTGGGAAGTATGCTGTATGATCAAGATTACAAATGTTCATTGAGATCTGCCTCTTTTCTACCTCGGGCACATGGAGAGAATTACACTGCCTCACCCTTGAAGTTAGGAATGACCATGTGATTCATTCTGGCCAATAAAATGACGTGTCAGTTCTGGGGAAAGTGTTTAAGAGCAGGTGTTTACTTCCACACGCCCTTTTCCTCAGATGGGGAAAGCACGTAATGCTGTGGAGGCGACATCAGAAGGAAGTCGACTGGATGGCTGCACCACTACAGGCAGGATTCCTGTCCCAGTGTCCCCTAGGCCTATGGTGGCATTGCAAGAGCCAGGAATAAAACTTTATTTTAAGTTTCTGAGATTTTGAGCTTTTATGTTACTGAAGCAAAACTCAACTGATCCTGACTGATCTAGGTGGCATTTTGAAATGTGAATCAGGCTGGATTTTGAGATGGGTTGGATAGGATGACGGGGAAATAAGGTGAGGAATTTGTTCTCACTTAGTCAATCTCTTTTCTGGGTGTTAGAAATATAACTCACTTTAAACCTTTTCCTTTTTTCATCTTGGCAGTTGGGTTCAGTTTCTCTGAGTCTCCAAGGTGTGCTCCACACTGCAGCTAGAGGCTTCCAGGGGCAAAGTGAAGGCCAAGCCATGCATCCAGGCTTGTACAGGGGAACTGGAACTCTCACTGTATCCCTCCCTGAATACCTAAGCTTCTGCCTCTTGGGGAGGGCTAAAGACCACGACGGAAAGCTCGTTTCTTGGTTTTCTGCCTTGGGGGCAATATTTCCCAGGTAGTTCATTGAAACTGAAGTTGTCAGTAAAATTTACTCATTCCATTTTTTAGAGCTTTTCCAAGAATGATAACACAGTGCAATCCTGGACCCCTTCCTTACCTCCCATCCTTTACCCAATCTCTCAACAACTGTTTTGCCAGGCACCAGGAATGGTGGGTCCCAAACCTTGGTGACTAGCATTTTCTCAAGCAATTTAACATGCACTTCACGGAAAGGAGAGGGTGAGTCTTAGAACATGTTTAAGATGGCTTCACTTCTGTCTGCACGGCTAGAATCAGATTCAGGGTTCCATTTGTAGTGTTGGGGGAATCGAAAGTCAGCGGGACCATCTGAGAAGATTAGTTGCATTTTCATTGCAAGAGAGGAAAACAAATGACTCTTCTCTGATATTCCGATTGTCTTCCTAGTTACACTCCCCAGGGCTTTCCCTCTCTCTCCCTTTACATTGCCTAGCAATGTCCAGAGTTTATAATGAATTTTGGTTCAAAGCTCATATTCTGAAGCCAAACGGTCTCTCCCCCAATCCCCCTAAGAAAAAGGCCTTCGGAAGAAAGAGCTGAGTTGACACGTGGAATGATTTCTCAGGTTTCAGTCCCAGAGTCATTTCCTTACTCACAAAGCATTTGTTCTTTTAAAGGAACCAATATGTTTGTGTAACTGACGTGAAACAAGCTTGACTCCAAAAAGATTTAGCTTAATATCTGCCTATGCATTCCAGGGGCCGGCCGTCTGTGGGATGTGCGTTAGAGGCCCTGGTGGTGGCACAGCTCGTCACGTATGATATTGGCCACGCAAATGTGACGTGATGCCCATGTACTCTTGAGGGTAATTCGATGTGCCAGCCGGCTCGATGGGCAGAGAAGCTATAAACATAGTTGTCACAAGTGAGAAAGAGCGCTGGGTCGAAGGCAGGCTGGAGAAGCATGCAGCATTGGAACCTGTCTCCGGGCCCTAATGAAAGTGTTAATTAGTGTATTACAGAATTTACGGTGGGAACAGCCTTCACCAGACCCTCCGGTGACATGCTCTCTTTCACCACATCGTTCTCTCGCCCTTGCTTCTGCAGCCTCCTTTCCCAGGCATGGCAAATCCGGGGACATGTGCTACAGGAGAGAGGCTTTTTGGGGGCCTTTGCTAAAAAGCGAAGGCCAACAGGGCACACGGCTGTCTGATGTTTATAGGACTAAGTACACATTCAATCTACATAATCATCAATCTTTCTTTATGTAAAAATTATTAGTAAATAGGGTTTTTAAGCAACTGTTTAGTTTACACATTGGCATCATAGATTAACTTATTTCTAAAACACTTGATTTTATCACTCTGCCTAATGATTTGTCACATGATTTATTGGGTAATATGATAAATCATGTGCAATTTATTGTTTATCCTATAAAGAGCGCAACAATTCATTACACAGCGATGAACCCCACGGCCGCACAGGGAGCCACCTTGTTGGCTCTTGGGCTCGGCGGGGGACGTTCTCCGGGAGTGGGCGGGTCCCCTCCTGTGCCCAGGTTTACAGCGTGGGGCAGTTGGACTGCGCTTAAATTAAATAGTTTTAGAAAATAATGGTGTAGTCATAATCTTATACTCTAGCCATATTTATTTTATATGGAAAAATAAAGTCTAAAGCCTGATGGGTGTTAAAGCTGTGGATTTATTTGTGATAATAAATGTGGCATTCTTTGTTACGGAGGCATTAAACTTAATGGCAATGTTTCATAATACTGCATGGCAGTTGTGTTTCCCTTTCCTGGCTTTATTTCAGGCCAAAGCACCCACTGGAAAGCTCTCTAGAACGTTTCTAGGTGTTCTCTAAGCTCAGAGGACATCTTGGTGCATGAGGCCTGGGTGGCAGGCACAGAGCTGAGGGCAGAGCGAGCTCCAGGGTCCCAAGCAAGGTCCTGACCTCTGACCTTGAGCCTCCTCCTGGGGACACAGGGACCATTTTAAGAGAAGTTCATTTATTAGCAGCCAGGATCAAGAGAGCTGACCACGGCTCTCACCTTGTGGGGAGACACAGCCCTCATGAGGCCTCTCTAGCCCTGGCCTCCTGGCCTCCTGACTTTGTTCTTTGCCGTCCCTTCCTTTCTGGGTGGGTGGTTTTGCTCGCCCGACTTCCAGGCTGCCTTCTCTCAGCAGCAGAACCTGATTCTCTTTCCTTTGCTCTCAGGACAAATGACCTCACCAGCTCACCTGTGGCTCCAGCGTGTGTATGACGGCTTAAACTTCGACAGTCAGAGCAGGACAGTCACTGACCGCTCAGATTGTGTGAGTTTGAGCACAGGACTCGAGCGAGGCCAACCAGAGCGGGCTTTAGTGGAAATGACCGGGGGAAAGTGCACAACAGTAGAAGTGAGCCTGGAACTGCTGGTGGATACTCTGTCCTCCCGAGGACAGAGAAAGTGCTCCCAGGAGTGAAACCAGTGCAGGTGAAGAGGGAGAGACCCAATCCTGTGTTAACTAGTTTATTACATGTTAGTTAGTGTATGAAGTTGACTGAGCCCCTGGATCAGCCCTGTCTCTAAGAAGCTACACCCCAGCACTTTCTTGCCTATGTCTTTTTCATTCAAGACAATTTGACATAGATTTACCAGAAAAAAGTCTCGTTAATATACTAGCTCTCCCATAAGGCTGGATCCATATCTTTTCATCAAGAAAGCTTCGTATGTGGAGACGAGATATTTCATGCCCTGTTTTCCTTTCTCTGTTACCATGATGGCATGCATGCCATGATTCCTTGAGCACAGACTTCAGCAGAGGTGCCCCAGAGCTCTCACCTTACCCAGAATCATTCTCTCTTAACTTGCTTTTTATACTGGGCCCCCATGTCCAATTTCAGTTTAGAAATCAGTTCAGCCATCACGAGGAAGTATGGAGCACATTATCTAGACTCCTGCAGGGAGGGCACAGTACATTGTCCATTGCGTATGGTGTACGGCACATGGTACCAAGCACAACACATCTTTACATGGTAGGCCCTCAATAAACGTGGACTGATTTTTTGATAATTGGAGAAAGTGGAGACAATCTGAGCGTGAATGGCATGTTTATTAAGTGGTGAAGAGGCTGAGCAGGCCTTTAGGAGAGGCTGTGTTTCCTTCCAGAGGAGGTATGGTAGATTAAGGATGGCCGCAGAGTCTTTGCTGCTCCTCCCATTGAAGGCTGGAGTCTAATTTCTCTCCCCTTGAATCTGGCATGGCCTTGGTGAGTTCTTGATCAATAGATCCCAACAGAAAAGATGTTCTGGTTCTTGCATTGGTGGGTCCTGAGAACCTTGTAGCTCCCCACTGGGCCTTTCGTGATGCTTACTCTGGAGGAAGCCAGCCTCTGTGGAAGAAGTCCACATATCCCGAGACCACCATGCCATCACGAAGCACAATCTAGCTGTGTAGGGAGGACACAAGAAGAGAGGCCTGACTCGCTCCTGCTCTTCCAGTCCTTCCCGCCCAGGCCCCACTCACGTGAGCGAAGAAGCCTTTGGATGATTCCAGTCCCAACCATCCTCAGACTGTAACCACGTAAGACACGGCGAGTGAGAACTCTCCATTCAATGCTTAGGAATGGGAAAGAAAATGATAAATTGCTGCTGAGTTTGGAGTTGTCTGCTGTATAGCATTAGACGACCGGAACTGGGAGGTTGTTCCTTTATTACGCACACGACACACGATTCTTGAATCACAGGATCTCGAATGTCCCTTTAACCCTCAAGACACAATGTCCCCACAGAACCTTCGAGTTGATAGCTTCTTTTCCCATTCTGACCCAAATGCTGGTTGGGGGCCTGATGCAATAGAAGGCCCTGGACTGCAAGTGTGCTTTCTCTGCCGCTAGGGAGCTGGGCGTCCTTGGAAAAGCACTTTTCCTCTCCTGCTATAGAGGAGCTCGTGCGTTTCCTCCTCAAGAAGGCCTCCTGCACAATCCCACCCAACCGTCTCTCCGCCCCCAGCCACCTCTCCCTCCTCACCCCGTTCAGTCTTCTGCATAACGCCTGGTGTCGCCTTGACTCTGGCATGGCCTTAGTGATTTGCTTAGTCTCTCACAGAATGTGAACACAATGACAGCAGAGACCTTGGCCAGAGCTTCTAGAACAGTGTCTGGCACAGAGTTCCGTGAATACTGTTGAACATCAGTAAACAGTGCTATAGTGAATGGACAGGATTCCATTCTCCCATCACACTCACTGTATGTAAAGCCACATAGCGTCGCTGGCGCCTTCTGGCTTGGACAGTGTGAGATCTCAGGATCTAAGGACTAAAGTGCTCAGGCCAGGCCAGGAACAGGATGCTGTACAGCATGCCAGGAATTAGAGCGTGAGGGCCATGCTCCCCGCCCTGAAAGCATCTTCTCCTTTGGGACATGCCAACAAGACCTCAGGGGCTCCCCCAAAGCGCTCAGCTAGCCAGATTACGGGTTTGGGGGTGAGTCTTTGACCAGTTCTGGGTTCCCCCACTCCTGGGGAGCCTGCTAGTTTTGGAATGTGTTTATGCCACATCTCTCTTAATACCTCATAAAATACTATTTGCCAATAATGTCACCCTGTAATTACGTTTGCTGAACTCGCTCTGCCTGTGTGTGTGCTTTTTTTTCATTATGTAGCTTCAACCTTTATAATGTTACCAATTGACACCATAATTAGGATAGTTTACTGCAGCACTGATTATGAGGGGCCTCCTTGTCAATCAGCCTCTGTTTGTTGCCGTTTGAGGAGCCATTATTCCTTTCCCTCTAAACCTGAGTGAATTTGTGGGGCACAAGGGTGCAGGGCTGCATGCGTGTGAGAAAGGGGCCCTCCCGGGGCAGACTTACACTTGACCACCCAGCTCTCAAGTGGTCACTTCGCTTCCAGCCTTATGACATATGCCCTTGGCCAGAGCCCCAGGAGGAGGAGGAGCCCCTGAGCGCGGGCGAAGGGTGGGGGTGCTGTGTGCCGCTCCCACATCTCCCCTGGGACCCACAGGGCCTTCGGCAGGTCTCCCAGCCTCTCTGTGGCTCCGTCCCCCACCAGCTCTCCTTCCTGCCCTACCTGCCTCCAGGAGCTTCAAAGAGCTAACAGATGTAAGAGCTTTTGAAATAAGCGCGCCCTATAAATTCAAGGTGTTTGGGAATGGTTTTCTCATAAACCTGCCAACACTATCTTTTTGGAAAAGACAGAAGTCACAAATCCGCTCTCGTTTTAATTTACCCTGGTATTTCCCCAGCAGATGGCTAAAGAGCTGCTCATCATATGTCCTCTGCACCAGCACCTAGAGGCTAGCGCCTAGTCTGTAAACCTCAAGGATTGTGGCCTCCCTGGAGGAGGGTATCTGGCTACCTGAGCTCCCCCTAAAGGTCCTGTTGGGAGGAGGGCAAGTGACCTTTCTCCTGCCCTGAGTTCCTGGTGCTCAGTGTGGGAAGTCAGCATCTGCTTACCCTCCTGGGGTGCTTAGAGGGATGTCTCTGCAACTTGGATGCTTCTCTGCTCCTGCAAGCTTGGGGACAGCACACTCAGGCGTGGCCCAGCCTGCCTTCCCGAAGCAGGAAGAACTCTGTCCCTGGGGTCGCTGGGCCCTGGGCCCCTGGAGTGTAAGTCAGGCCGCTACCGCCGTTGCTGCTGGTTGGGTACCTGTCTGCCCTGAACGCCCAGATTCCCGCACATAGGCCCTAAGTCCGGGCTTTCAGCTGGGGAGAGACTTAGGCAGTCCAATTCTGGTTGAAGGTCAAGCCTTGTTTTCCAATCCAGCTCAGGCAGCCATCAATACTACACATCTGTCTCTGCCTCCTGGCTCCATCTCCGTTTTAGTTCAGCTCTTAGGGCGGGCTGGGCACACTGGAGATTGCAAAATGGCTAAAGTTGAAAATAACTTACACATTTAACTTTACCTATTTTGCAGATGACATTCTTGGGGATGGTTTTCCTACCTGGGCACAAGCAGCTCCAATGACAGGATGCTGCATCCGCCACATGGCAGCCCCTGGCACTGCAGCACACTGTGCCTCTTTGAAAACACCCTACTTGCTGCTCAAACCAGCTGCACTCGACTTACATCTGTAAGTCCCCGTTTTGCCCTTGGATGCTGCACAGAGCAGGGCTGTTCCTCCATTTCTCTAGAATCCTATTCTTCTTTTTTTCCTTTAGCCCACCTGTCTCCCTCCCATGACACCTGAGGTACAGATTCCAAGGGTCAGCCTTTCATGCTTGTCATGGCACTGACCAATAAATCACGTGGGACCTCCAGCCGCCTTCTGGAGCCCTATGACAGTGGCAGTGCTTGTTTTCCAGGTCTAGCCTCCCTTTTCTATTCCTCTGATGGTTTAACACACACCTTATCAGGGAATTGCTTCCTGGGTGTCGAAGAAACACCTACTGTGTGCCAGCTATGCTACAGAAGACGGTGAAGCACATGAGATGGTCTCTGTCCTTTTGTGGACTCCTAGCCTGGCTGGGCAGGGCCAGTGAGAGCTTGCACAGGGCCTGGGAAGGCCTGTGCTAGCTCTGGGAGCTGAGACTGGGGCGGGGTGGGGGTGACATGGGGCAAGGCCATGGTCCTTCTTGCCTGTGCCCAGGGTGACACCTGGGACTTCCAACCACACTCTATTTCTCTCTCTTCCTGGTCACCCCTCATTTTTCTTCTCCAGTGTCTTCTCTCCCCATCCTTGCCTGCTTGGACCTAAGCTCCTCCCCTTACCACCTCAGGCCTCCTCACGACCTCTCTTGATCCACTCTCTTTCCAAGGCACCCTAGGGCTCCATTTGGGAGCTTGGAAGCTTGGAAGAGTGGGGGGGGTCTTAGCAGCGGTCTTAGGACCTCTTTCTTATAGCTGGAGAGAGGCATTTTGTAAACATCAGAGCAGACGCAGACTCCCAGGGGATGAGCGTGTAACGTGGCTTACGCTAGCTTACTCTCACTTAAGCTCGAGTCTGTGGTTTAGCGTTTCTGTTTAGCTGCGGAATTCCACGGAGGATATTGCTGGGTCCCAAATCTTTTGTCAGTGTAATTGAGCAGAACATTTTTTCAGGTTTGTATTTCAAAAGATGCATTATCTCCTCTCATCCATTTGTTCTATCTGAGCTATTCAAAACTTTTAGCTTGTCCCATCCCTCTGAAGGAATTTGAGTTTTAGGCTGATAATTTATGTTTATGCTGAGAATGCGATTTCCTTGCTGTTCCCGGAATGATTAATAGACTTCTCTCTGTAAATTAGTATGGGAGAGGATATAGGTAAATCGCTAACCAAACTGAGAATTTCACTTTGTTCCAATGATTTCTTCAAGCTCCTTCTTATTCCTGTTCCCTGGATGCACAGTTTCACTGGACCGAGTACCCTCTGATGGTATAAGAGCTCCTCATCCTGTTTCTCACCTCCTGATGGCACTCTCTTAGGATCAAGGATTGGTAAACCACCCCCTCCCCCAACCAGATGCAGCCTTCCACTGTTTTCTTAGGGCCTGGGAGCGAAGAATGGTTTTTAAATCTTTAAATGGCTGAAAAACTAAAAGAAGGATAATATTTTGTGACACGTGAAAATTATATGAAATTCAAATTTCAGAGTCCCTAAATAAAGTTTTTTTGGAACCCAGCCACACTCATCCGTTTACGTATTGTCTGGCTGATTTCGCACCACCATGGCAGAGTTGAGTAGTTGCGACAGAGACCTTATGGCCCGCAAAGACTAAAATATTTACTATTTGGCCCTTTGCAGAAAAAGTTTGCCAACTCCTGTGTCAGGGAAAGAATGAGGGTTCGCTTGTGCCTTAGTGGATATTGGGGTTTCTGGATGTTTTGCCTGTATTTACTTGTCTTTTAATAACCACATCTTCCTGTTGCTGGGGGAATGTTCCTCCCTCACTCTTAGTCCGTGGGAGCAAATGGGTTTGATCATCCCCCCTCAGCCTGGCCCGGCCCACAGATGGAGCATGTGACGGGGCTGAAGCCAACCACCCCAGCACCCTTTCCCCAGGGCACAGTGATTGGTTCCGGATGGCCACTTAGCTGGACCAACGAGGTCTGTGTTTGAGCTTCTGGGAGAGAAGCAGGTGCTCTTCCTGCGTGATGTGAACCAGGGCTCAGAGGTGGAAGCCATAACAGGCATTTTGTGACAATGAGGGACTTGATAAGGGAGTCAGGACTGGTGACTTTATTTCAGTCCCAAATCAAGTCAGACCTGATGCCCCTACCCCTTGTCTGTTCGAGCTCATGAATTTTTGCTTAAATCTGTATTTCTGCAGTTAGTGGCTTGGATTTCTGTCATATGTGTCCCTTACAATGAAGGCCTGGCTCACATCAGCCTGCTGTTGTTTGCAGACTGGCTGGGTGTGTCCGCCCACAGGCCCCGGGCCAGTTTGGGGGACCCCTAGCACCAGACCAGACACCTGCTTCCATTAAAGCTAAGATTTGAGTTGATCTCAAAACCTCAGGTGCACTGCTCATGGCTTCCCAGAGGTGATGAGGACAGAGCTCCGGCCCCAGCATGGTCTGCAGCCATGCGCCGAGGGGCAGGTGTGCCACCGCCAGCATCTGCTGAGCACTGGCCATTTCTGGGGTGGGACTGGGCAGTCCCAACTAGCAGAGAAACGCAATAGCGGAGTGGAAAGAACAGGGGGTGCGCACTCAGCTCTGGGGGCAGCCCTCTCACTTCATGGGCTGCAAAGTCTCGAGCACATCGCACAGTCACCGTGAAACTTGGGGTCTTCCTCAGGGGAATCAAAATTACACCTGTCTTCCCTCAGGTGTTACAAAGAGTAATCAGGCTAATGCGGGTGAAAGCAGTGTGCACACTGTGCAGTAGTGAACGAATGCTGCTGCTGGCTCCCTTCCCCCAGCAAGCATGGCTCTGGCCACCTCTAGGACTTGGGGGCAGGAGCGCCAGGCACCACGTGGGCTTCCACCCTCACAGGCATGGGTGGAAGTGTGTCTTCTCCCTCCATAATCCACATTCACCGCGCTTCTGAGGTCGGGGAGGCAGGGCTCCTTCGCCCTATTTGAGGAAGGAGGAAGCTGAGATTAGGCAGATTGGGCGACTTGCCCAAGATCTCACAGCTGAGAGGACACCAGGTCTTCACACTCTTAGCCCAGGCATTTACAACAACATTGCTCTCATTAACAAAGTCTGGAAGAAGTCAGAGCAGCCTGTGATGGGCCTTCTCATTCCGGACCAGTTGTCAGCAGGACACACATGTCAGACGGCAATGCTAACGCTAAGTCCTGGCCCAATCCCGTCTGCCCGCCCACCCACAGTGCCAGGGCGGTGGCTGGCTCTGGCAGGGTGTGGTCTGCCGCAACGATGCTGACGGGGCTCTTCTGGGTGCCCTCCATGTTACAGACGACTCTGGGGTTTCACACATAATTAGACAGGTCCAGAAAACAACATGTGGCTGCTTAGGGTTTAAAAGAATCAGTGCATGTGGAGCCAATTTCCTCTGTAGCACAAGCGTGTCGAAGCATAAAGGAAGAGGTGGCTGGGATGGATGAATTTAGAGAGTCTGACGTCTCTAGCCCCCACACCGCCTCTCTGTGATGCCCTGTTATGTAGGGTCCACTCTGGGCCTTTGGTAGCTTCAGAGAAGGCCTACCCAGCACTGCGCCGTGAACTGAGCTCTTCACAGCAAGACGCTTCTCAAACACTAGTTTGTGGGGTGAGCCCCACTTGGACTTTCTTTTTGATTCTTCAAAATGGGTCTGTTTTGAATAGCTCATGGTGGTACTTCCTGCCTAGATGAAGACAGTGAGAAACAGGCTGAGTGTCTGAGATGCTCAGAGCTAGACATTTCAGCCAAGGCCAGGAGACAGGTCCAGGAGAGGATTGGAGAGAGGCAGGCACAGCAGCCTGGCGAGGAGGTGCATCTGGTCAAGGTCCTTCTAGAGAAAGTCCTTCACGTCAGTTCAGGGCAGATGGGATGAGGAAGGAAGACTGAGAGGAGAGAGGGTGTGGCAGGCTACGGGGGCAGCTCTGGACGAAGCCCTGGAGATGGGAGCCCAGCTCCTTTCCTCAAATCCAGTCAAGCCTCTGCCCTCTGCCAGGTGCCAGAACATGGCTCAGCGTTTTATGGAGGAAGGCACTGGAGGGAAGAGATGTCTTCATGAAGTGATCAGCTGTCAATATTCTCAGCCCCAAACCAGGGACAGGTGCACACGAGGGAGCAGGCAAGAGGGCTGCCAGGCAATGGAAAAAGACCACAGGCCCTGCTGCTGGGATCGGGGTTGGTGGCCTGTGGAACAAGGATCCCCAGAATGTGCATTTGCAGCCCAAAGACTAGGTGCCTCCTGGGGGAGAGCTCTGAGTCAAAGAGGGTGAGGGGACTGCAGAGCCTCACAAAGCCCCTGTTGTGGGAGCTTCCTGGTGGGCTCCGTCTCTCACTGCAATTATCTGTGAGCAGTGAGAAATCTTAGGGAAAGCTCCATCAGGAGGAAAGGAGGGGCAGGGCTGCCCTTGCTCCCTGTTGATGAGGGGAAGAGAGTAAGGACCTTGCCTCCGTGTGACAACAGAGATTTGTTTACTTGGGAACTCATTTTCCACAGCCCCAGGTAGAAAAATCAACCCATCCATTTGCTATGAATGAGCCAAAGTCCCCTCCCTGAGGCGCTCTGCTTTCACTAAATTCTTGCTATTTCTGCTCTTTAGGAAAAGCCAATGAGGTGATATTTGTTTTCCTGGGCTTTGAAATTTGGAGACAACTTGTGTGAAAGATGAGTATAGGAAATCTCTTGAAGAAAGTTCCAGAAGTCTGGAGCAATGGCTGAGACCAAGGGGATGGAGGTGGGTCTGATCTGAGAGTCAGAGCCTAGGGTGGTATAAACATTTCAGAGCTCAGTAGTGGGAGTTTTATTACTGGCTGGAAAGGATGACAATGGTATTCTGTTCAAGA
This sequence comes from Equus przewalskii, assembly GCF_037783145.1. NCBI lineage: Eukaryota > Metazoa > Chordata > Mammalia > Perissodactyla > Equidae > Equus > Equus przewalskii. The sequence goes on along the minus strand of NC_091839.1, from coordinate 3,207,224 downwards.
TTCTTCGGTCTTCTTTTCTCAGTCACTCCAAGAGTGTGTCTCCCTCAGAAATCATTCAGTAAGGCTGTTCACTGCCTCCTGCGTGACCACCGTCTGCTGTGACGGTCTCTTGAGTCTCAGGAGAAGAGAAGGCCAGGACACCGCACCTGTGAGACTGACTGCTCAGCTGAGGACCAGGTGAATGCGGCAAGAATAAAGGAAAATATAGAGGCCCCATCAGTTCTGAACAGCCCAGGAGGGGTGGAAGGGCAGAGGGTGAGCAGGGAAGGCTAGGGGGAGGGGGGTGCTCAGGGTGTGGAGGAAAGGGAGGACGAAGAGGCTTGCTTGGGGGAGCAAGCCTTCCTCTCCAGCTGAGGCAGTGACAGAGGAAGCATAGATACAGAAAGGGCCAAGAAAATGAAGACGCCAGCTGTGTACTTCCATCTGTGGCTGTGATTGAACGATGGGGAAAGAGGAGGTTTGGGGAAGCTGTTGGCGGATCTCAACCACGTTGTGGCAAATGAGACCCCTTGGCCTTCTGGAAAACCCTTGCTTTATTAAAATAAATTAAAAGAGATTGAGTCCTTCTGTCCCCTTCTCTCCCCTCCGTCCTCTGAGGCAGGCGCGCGCTGCTCACCATTGTTTTACCTTCAGATAGCTTGCACTGCGGAAGGGCAAACCTGTAATTACCCTGCCTGCCGAAAATGATGGCTGTCGCTTAGGAGAAAACCTGACTGCTTTCCTTCCACGGGGTCTCTGATTCGTGCCAGAGCATCTGTCTGTAATCCCGTCAACTGGAGCTTTGTCTGAGCCAGCCCAGTGGCAGGGAAATGACAGGGTTGCTGGTGGCCAGATGCGACACTGGGAGGGGCACAAGGTTGATTCCCAGGATGCTGGGCCTGCGTCTCCAGGCCCCCTCCCAGCCAAAGGAGGAGACATGGTCCCTGCCACCGCCAGGGAGAGCTCACACCCAAGGTCTATCTGTTCATGTATCTCAGAAAGAGAGAGGAGGCTCCTGGTCAAACGCTGGAAGAAATGTCCAGGAATCATTTACTGAGTTAGTCTGGGAGCCATGGGATCAGAGAAATGCTCATCAGTTAGAGCACATGCAGTTGCAAGTGAGAGAAAGCCAGCTCAACCCGACTTGTACAAGAGAGGAAATTTACCAGTTCCCAAATTTATTAGATAACCACTGTCCAGAGACCGGACAGACTCAACACACCACATCGCTAGTTTTAGCCTGTGGGTTTGGCTTCATCTCACGAGCACAAGATGACTTGGCTGCCAGAAGTTCCCAGGGCAGCTTTCTTCTTCCAGCCCCTGATTGGCTGAGCCCAGGTTAGTTCTGATCTTTAGAGTAATTGCTCTGGGTAGGGCAAAGAAACGTCCTGATGATCTTAACCAGAGTCGTATGTTCCACTCCTGGAGCTGGGGACAGACTTGACTTCTTTAGAACCATAAGGAAAATTATGAAATGATTTAAGGAAAATAATGGAAATTACAGGTTATTGGGATAGGATATGGCGGGAATGGATGCTAGGAGGCCAACTAATGCATGGCCACCACATACTCTAACAGAGTCCTCCAGGAGCCTCTCTTTGAATGAACAATAGAAATGGATATTCTCTCACCCTGTAGGCTGAGCCACCCGGGACACAGTCATTCTAGAATAATTGAGTCAGAAGGAACCTCAGAGAGCATCTTGTCCCCTTCCAAAGCCAATGCAGGGCTTTCCCAGACAGACCCGCCACTAGGTCACTAGGCCTCCAGGGGCTGGGAAGGCATCACCTTAGAAACGTCTTAATCCGCAGTTGGACAGCTATCCCAGCATAAGGGCTTTGTTCTTGCAAGGAAGAGACATTCTTCCTTGTAACTTCCACTCACAGATGTGACTCACCCAGGCCGCTTTGTCTCAACTTTGGGCTTTCTCTTACCCTTACCCTGTGTGGACCCCTCGTTCTATTTCCAAGACAGGAATTTCCTTACACTTCATGATGACATATATCTCCCCAGGAAGACACCCTCCTCTCCGAAAGTAGAGTCTCCTGAGATCCAGGCATTTCTGCTGCCTCTCCTCCTCCAAAACGTACCATTCCTAAGTAACACACATTCAGAACTTTGCTAATCCCAGCTCGGATGTTGGAGGTGAACCTTGGCTTGCTGTGTCATGACAGTAATCATGGGCATGACATGACAGAGTCTTCAGAGCTGTAAATCGGTGCCTCGGATAAAATGGTGGGGCTTGAATTTGACCTGTAGAGAAAGAGAATTGGAGATAAGAAAGTCTGTCAGAAATTCTCCCTGCCGTGTAGACAATTGTCTACTTGGCCTTTGCGAGTTCCGGGGGAAAGATGATACGGCTTCAAGAGACAATTTTGTGGTGCAGTTTCTGTCTTTGATCCCTTGGCCTTTGCAAAGAATTCTGTTTGCTGGATCTGCCTCTAACCTTCCAAGGGAAAAGAGGAATTTTCTTGAGTTTAAAGGTGGGCATACTGTCTGTCTTTCTGTCTCTCTCCCTGTCAGACAGACAAAACTTTGGCCAGTAAGTAATTACAGCAGGAATAGCTACAAATACCCAGGGAGAAAACACAGCCCAAGATCCTGACATTGCGACAGGCAGGAGTAAGCTTAGTATGAGGAAGGACTCTGTGTGTGTTGTCGTCAGAGATATTTGTGACAATTAAGGAGAACTCAAGGAAACAAGAGAAATCAATTTTCTTGGAATTATTATTCGATTGTTTATATATCTGAATTAGCATCACGTTACCGTCAGAGACTGAAGTCAACCAACCTTTAAGGGTTACTTCCAGCTGTTGAGTTGTAGATTCTAAAGAAAAGAAGATAAAAACTCAGTTTCTAAAGACCCCTGGAACAGATTAGAGTCACTAAAAAATGGAAAACTAATCAATCCCATGTACTTTTCTGAAATGTGGTATTTATTGGGCATCTGTTCTGCATCCAGAACTGTATAGAGGTAGATGAGAGAAGAGATGGCAGGATCCCTGACCCGCCCCCCCCCCCCCCCCAGTATCAGATAACAAATCCTTGCTGAGCGCCCACTGAGAACCGGGAGGCAGGCTATGCCTTGGAGTGTGGGAGCAAACAAGGCAGACACAGTACCAATCTCATGGGTCTTACACTCCAGAGGGGAAGGAAGATGATTTTAAAAGATATTCAGGATGCAGGGGAGGGCATATTGGGAGGAGCTGAACCCCATAAGGAGTAACGGGAAAGATGTCCCCAAGGAAGCGAGGGTTGGATTGAGAACTGAAGAATGAACAGTCTAGTTGGGACGCCAGGTCAACACTGGGCACAGTTCAAAGTTGCCCCCAAGAAGAGTCTTGGAAACCATGGTGATTTGTTCACAGGCTTCGGATTCTCTCTCCAGTACTAAATAAAGTGGAGGACTATTAGAATTGAAAGATGCGTCTCACAGATTCTGAGGAATTTCTGCTAGAATTACTCTGATGATGGACACTTCTTGCTAAGATAATTAATGCACTGATGTGGAAGTTAAATAGTGTATATTCTAGCAACATTTCATCTATACTTTCTAATTTGGAGGAGAAATAGCTGATGCCAAAAGGCCCAATAATCTGTAATTACTGAAAATTTAGAAAATGAAGATAATGAGATCACTACGAATTCAGACTCATAAGATGCAACCAAAGCAAGACTTAGAAAGAATTCATAACCTTAAATACATTTATTGTTAAAAAATAAATAAATGAAGGATAAACACAAAGACTCATAGAAGACTTTCTCCAAAATTTTTTCAAGGTTTAAATATAAGCAGGTTATTTCAAACCTTTAATAAGCAAAATAGCCCCATGTTAAGTACTTCATAATTTATTTAAGCAAGCTAGCAAAGTATTGATATTAAAACTACACTATATACCACATAAGTGGGAAAAAAAGCCATCACAGGCTATCTGACTTAGGGATATAGATTTAAATTCTTAGGTGTTAAAATACTCAAATCCAATCCAGTATTATAATAAAAATATTCCATGGCCAAGGCAACATTTTTTTAGAAAACTAAAGTGATTCAATATTAGGAAATATATTAATGTATTTAATCACAAGAATACAACAGCGAAAAGTGAAAAAAAAATTTTCTTACTTGCTGAGAAGGCATTTGATAAGATTTAAAAATCATTTTTATTAAGAGAATTATGTTAGGAAGATACCTTTGAAGCATGTAAAAATATATTTTGACTCATTCACCATAATCTTACATAATTACAAAACAATGAAAGTATATCTATTAAGGCTAAGAATGATAAAGAATGACAGCTATCAGCATTATTGTTTGATATTATTTGGGAGATACAGCCGATGCAATTAGGCAAGAAAAAGAAATAAAAGGCATAAACCTTAGGAGAGAAAGAAGCATCATCATCAAAAGGGAGTAAGCAGAATGGTTACATGGAGAGAATCCTGGGTTTCAATCAATGCAGGTGTAACTTAAGAAGAGATTTATCAGAAGCAGTTGTCATCTAAGAATTAGCGGTAAAGAAGGCAATTAGGGGCCTTTGTGCCTCCTCAGAGACATTGCCATCTATATTATCTTAGACCTCAGTTATATAGGCTTCTCATCTACGTGTATGGGGAGAAGCTGGAGCCTATAGAGGAAGAGAGAGTGGAGTTATTGAAGAGGTATTGAGGAGGGCGTCACCCATTGTGGCCGGTCTGCCCGCCAACACTGCTGGAGAGGGATGGTGTGGGGAAAAGCCACCTTAACGACTGAATTCTTTACTTTGAAGGGAGCAAAAGTGTGCAGTTTGCAGTTTATGGGCTTTTGAGTCAGACTGCCTTAAACCTGTGCCTTAAACCCAGTAAACCTCAGTTGTCTCATCTATAAAAGACGATAATCGTAGGACCTAGGATTGATGCGACGAAAACCCATGCAGTGCGTACTGTTCTGACATAGAAATTATCCCTCCCCCCAAATAGCTGTAGTTATTTTGCAACCTCCATTTGAAGTGTCGCTATCTTCCTGTAGCTCTTGGTATAATCACTAAAGAATAAGCTCTTAATATAATGGAAGTCAACCTTGCAATGCTAAAGAGCAAAAAGAAAACAACACACAGAAAGAATATGGAATCCAAGGAGATAGGTAAAGGCTCCTGTGTTCTGGAGTTCCACGGAGAATGGTTTTCCTGCACTGTCTGGAAATGACTGCGAATTGTAGTGTGGCCAACGGTGGGTCTTGTGGAGCAAATTCAGTTGCCTTTCCAGGTGTTTCAAACACAATTATTAAATAGAAATATTGAATAAAAATAATTTTCAAAATATGGAGAATCTAAAAGGAAATAAAGCAAAGCAAAATATTACTGAGAAAAATGAATAAAGATTTTAATAAATGGGAATACAGGATTGGAAAACCCTATTTCTTCCCTGAGTCAATCTGTAAATGTAATGCAATCCCAATCAGCCTTCCAAATGAAGTTTTGGCGAGTTGAAATTTTTTTTTATATATTTCGTCTGGAAGAATAAACATATGAAATGAGCAAAAGCAGGTTGAAAAAGAAAAATATTTAGGGAAATCTTGCACCGCCAGATATTAGAACAAATTATGAAGTCATATTGTTTAAAATTAAATAGTGCAAAAATAGGTCAATGGAAACGATAGTAAGGTCACAAACAGACCTAAATCTATAAAATTGTTCTTTATATGAAACAAGTAGTGTTATTATGAAATAATTAAATGGTTATCGGGAAATCGCTTAAATATTAGGGAAAACAAAATTAGTTCCTTATCTCTTGAGGGTTAGAAAGGTTTTTTCTTATTTTTTTCCAAGTGTAATAGTGAAGCCAGAAAATAACGTAAATTTACTTTAGGCTTCTGTGTATGGTATATAGTACCACATACAAAATGTGACCAGTGATTGCCTCTGATTGATAGGACTGTGGGCCATTCTTTTAGTCTGTGCTGTTTAATTTTTCAAATTTTCTGAATTCCCTTCGTTGAACTTGTTTTTGGGAGAAGAAACAAAGGTACAAGGGTGTAGGCGTACATGTTCATTGCATCATTATTTATAGTAGCCAAGGTGTGGAAACAACCTAAGTTCTGCCCTCGGATGAATGGGTCAAGAAAATGTGAAATATATACGTAAAGGAACAGTATTCAACCCTAAACAGGAAGGAAATCTTATCATTTGTGACAACACAGATGAACCTTGAGGGCGTGATTCTAAGTGAAATAAGACAGACAGAAAAAGACAAATACTGCATCCTCTCACTTATATGTGGGATCTAAAATAAATAAATCCAAAAAACAAAAATCGAAATCTCAAACTCATAGAAACAGAAAGTAGAAAAGTGGTTGCCAGGGGCTGGGGGTGGGGAAATAAGGAGAAGTTGGTAAAAAGATACAAACTTTCTGTTATAAGATGAACCAGGTCTGAGGATCTAGTGTGTTACGTGGTGACTCTGTTTGACAACACTGTATTGTGTAATTGAAATTTGCTAAGAGAGTGGAACTTAAATGTTCTGACTGAAAAAGAAAGGGGGGCCTCAATATGTGAAGTGATGGATGTGTCAACTTGACGGGAGGGAATCCTTTCACCACGTATACATGTGTCACTGCTGGGTGATACATAGGAAAGGTGTCTAGAGAGTAGATCCTAGGAATTCTCATCACAAGGAGAACTGTATTTTCTTTTTTTTTAAATTGTATCTACACGAGAAGATGGGAGTTAACTACAGCTATCGTGGTAATCATTTCACAATATCTGTAAATCAAACCGTCATGTTGTACCCCTTAAACTTACACAACGATGTATGTCAATTATTCCTCAATAAAACTGGAAAAAACTTTCAAGTTGCACACTTTAAATATCTTACAATTTTACTTTTCAGTTATAGCTCAATACAGTGGAAACGAAGAAGGGATGGGGTAAAATGTGTTGATGTGGGATGGAGCATGAGGGCCCCTTGATTAAATACATCTGGAACATGAGCTGTTGCTTTCTGAACGAGGTCGCTCTGGAGCCTTTAAGGATCGTTTATCCACAAATCCAGAAGCACTGATCAAACTGCACTGCAAAAGTTCACCCTGCTGTGTAAAAAACAGAGTGAGAGTCCGGTTGCTGGGCTGTGGGCACGCTCCAGCTGGGGCCGAGCTGCAGATCCCGGCAGACGGGAGGGCAGAAGAGCAGCCTCCGGGGTCTGTGTGGGTTCAGAGAGAGAAGGCTGTGCCGTAGAGCAGCCCATCAGAGAGCAGGGCCTCCCTGCAGACTCTCCTCCTAGCAGGAGGGAAACCCCAACGGGTCATAGGGATTTATAATTTGAACATGTTACTGAATTCAATTTACTAATATTTTGTTAAGGATTTTTAAAGCTGTGTTCACAAGGGATGTTGGTGTCTAGTTTTTCATTTCTTCTTGTAATATTTTTGTTTGGTTTTGGTATAAGGGTAATGTTGACTTCATAAAATGAATTGGTTAGTGTTTCTCCTCTTCAAACTTTTGAAAAAGTTTGTGTAGGATTAGTGTTAGTCCTTCTTAAGTGTTTACAGAGAGGATTACTTGAGAAGCCTCTGGGCCTGGAGTTTCCTTCGTGGGAAGATTTTTCATTGATGAATTCCATGTCTTCAGTGGATACATAGAGCTATTCAGATTTTCCATGTCTACCTTAGTCGGTTTTAGTACTTTATCTTTCATGAAGTTGTTAGTAATACTCCCTTATTATTCTTTTAAAGCCTATAGGATACGATGTGGTCTCCCTTCTTTCATTCATATTATTGTTTATCTGTCTTCTTTTTCATCTTCTTGATCAGTAAATCTGTAGCTTTGTCAAATTTACTGGTCTTTTTTACAAAAGCTTTCAATTTCATTATTTTTTTCTTTTCTTTGTTTACTATTCTGTTCTGACTGCTCTTATCTTTTTAAATTCCCATTTTCTACTTACTTTGACTTGAATTTGCTTTTCTTTTTCTAAATTCTTAAGGTGAAAGCTTAAGAATTAGCTTAGACCATTGATTTTAAAACTTTCTTCTTTTCTGATACAAGTATTTAAAACTTTAAATTTCCTTCTAACCCCTATTTTAGCTGTATCCCACACATTTCGATATATTGTAATTTTCTTTTCATTCAGGTTAAAATATTTTGTAATTTTTCTTGTGACTGCTGCTTTGACACCTAGGTTATTTAGGAGTATTGTCCAATTTTCCAAGTAGTTGATGATTTTCCAAACATCTGTTTTTGTAATCTCTAATTTAATTTTGTTGAAGTCAGAGAATGTACTCTGTCTGTTTCTATCTTTTAAAATTTATTAGCAATTCTTTTATGACAACATATCATCTGTTTTGGTGATTATTCTGAGTATTTGAAAAGTATGTACATTTTGCTGTTTGGGGTGAAATGTCTATAAATGTCAATGAAGTCAGTTTGGTTGACGGTGTTGTCGTGTCTTCTCTGTCTCAAGTGATTTTGTGTCTCTTTGTTCTATCACATACTTAGTAGGAATGTTAAAATCTCCAACTATAATTTTGGATCTGTCTGTTCCTGTTTTCAGTTGTCAGTGTTGCTTTGTGTGTTTTGAAAGTCTGTTATTGTGTACATATATATTTAGAATTGCTCTGTCCTGTCCCTCGTTTTCCATGGTGAACTTGTTCCTTGTGTTCTGGAGTCTAATTTGTCTAATAATAACAATATAGCCACTCAGTTTTATTTTTGGTCTCTCATGATGTTCCCTCTTTTACTCCCTATATTGGTCATTTATATCTTTTCTCTTTTTTTCTTGATCAGTCTAACTAGAGGTTTATCAATTTTTTTTTTTTTTTTCCTTTTGGTGAGGAAGATTGTCCCTGACCTAACATCTGTGGCAGTCTTCCTCTGTTTGGTATGTGGGATGCTGCCACAGCGTGGTTTGATGAACTGTGTGTAGGTCTGCACCTGGGGTCCAAACCTACAAAACCTGGGCCCCGGAAGCAGGGTGTATGAACTTAACCACTATGCCACGGGGCTGACGCCAGAGGTTTATCAATTTTACTGGTTTCTTCCGAGAATCAGCTTTTGGTTTCATCGACCTTTTCTGTTGTTTTTTTCTCTGTGCTGTGTGTGTATTTGTCATTATTTGTTCCTCACTATTGTCATTCACTTTTTCAAGTGGAAGCTTAGATTACTGACTTGAAACCCTTATTCTTTTGTAGTATAAGCATTTAATACAGTGGTTTTTAAATGGGGGTATTTCCCCACCTCCCAAGGAGACATATGGCAAGGTCTGGATACATTTTAATTGTTCTTGTCAGTGGGATAGAGCAAGTGAATAAAACAGACAGAAAATCCCCTCCTGGAATTTTCATCGTAAGGGGACACATAAGCAATGAGCAAGATTAAAATATATAACATAATGTCAGGTGGTGATGAAAATCAAAGCAGGATAAAAAAATAGAAAATGATGAATATGGGCCAGTTGAGACCGAGTAGTCAAAGAAGAATGCTCTCGCAGCGATATTTCAGGAGAGACCTGCGTGGAGGGAAAGACGCAGCCACGTGAGCATCCATGCAAGGAGTTATGCGTGCAGGGAACAGCGACTGCAGAGGCCCTGAGCTGGGAGCGTGCTGGCATGGGGGCCGCAGTGTGCCCGCAGTTCTTGAAGCCCAGTGAGCAAGAAGAAGGTGGCAGAGGACACTGTCGTGGACCAGATCGTGTTGCACTTTGCAGGCCGTGGGGACAGTTTTGGATATTAATTGAAGCACGATGGGAAGGGAGTGAAAGCTTTGAGCAGGAGACACCATGAAGATCATTGTGGGTACTGGTTTGGGAACAGAATGAAGGGAGCAAACACGAAGCGTAGATACCAGTCGGAAGTTACTGAGGGCACCCAGGTGAGAAGTGGTGGTGGTCTGGGCTCCAGGGATAAAAGTGGATAGGGTTGAATTCCAGACATACTCTGAAGGCAAAGTCCTGAGCTTTACGAATGGATTGGACAGAATGTATGAGAGAAAGCAAGGGGCCAAGGGTGATGCCAGTTCTTTTTCCTGAGCAACTGGGCAGATGGAGTTGCCATTTACTGAAGTCAAAAGTTTGGTTTTGGCTATATTAAGTTTTGGGAGTCTATTATTCATCCGAGTGGAGTTGTCAAGAAGCAGTTGGTTATGACAAGTTTAGAGGCCAATGGAAAATTCAAGGCTGGAGATAATTTGAGAGTTTTTACAGAATAAGATCTATTATTGTAATTTACTACATTAACAGAGTAAAGTAGTAAATCCATTTATTTATTATAATAGCTGTCCAAAAGCATTAAAAAATCTACAATCATATCATGATGAATATAATAAGCGAGATATAGAAATAAATATGAAAGAATATACAAAGTATTGGTTAAACATAAACATTCCCATTAAAGTTAGGAAACATAAAAATGCTTACTATTATTCAACATTTTACTAGATGTCTTAGCCAATTAGCAAGGGAGAAAGAGAGGAAATAAAGTTGGAAAGAAAGAAAACTGTCTTTACTTGAAGATGATATGATTAACTACTTTAAATAATCCAAGATACTCTATTAACAATTGAATAATCAGTTAACAATTCATTAATATTGATATAAGATTTCAACAGGGTGGCCGGATACAAGATTAATATGCAGAAGTCAAAAGCCTTTCTGTACACCAGCAGTAACCAAGCACCATGGACCTTATTCAAAATAGCAATAATAACAAAATCTGTAAAATTTGTTGCTAGGAGTAAATAAATCTAACAATAATTATGATAGGGCTTCATGGAAAAATTTAAACTTTAATAAATTAAGATTTGAATATAAATGGAGGCTTGCTTAATGTTCATGGCTGGGAAGATCTATTTTAAAGTGTAGTTTCTCCCCAAAATTATCTCAAAGTTTAATGAAACCCCAATCAAAATTGCAGTGAGATTATTATGGAAATTGACAAGCAGATTCTAAAATTTAAATAGAAGATAAATGGCTGTGGACAGTCTTGCAATTTTGAAAAAAGAAGATCAAAAGAATGAACTTTCACCATCTGATATCAAATTTATGAAGCTCTAATCATTAAAGATGCGAAGTATTTCTTAAGAATGTACAAATAGATAGAATAGACTAAAAATTCCAGAATCAGATTTTTATATATGTTGGAGTTATGAGATGCACTAATGTTTGAAATTAGCGGAGCCAGAAAGAAGAAATTGGGATAAATGGACCTGCATTTAGATATCTAACTTACAAAATTCACAAAATGAATTTGAGATATATTAAAGAACTAAGCACACACACACAGAGAAATAAAATTGCAAGAGTGTCAAAAAGAAATATAGAATCTATTTCAATAATTATGAAAATATAGAAAAGATGAATAAATTTGAAATTACCAAATTTTTAAAAATGCGCATAATCAGGAAATACCTCAAGTTGAAGGGGACGCTGGGAGAAAATATTTGCATCAGATATGATGAGGATAACTCTCAAAAATGCACGACAATGTTTATAAATCAGTAAGAAAATTCAAGCATTCTAACAGTGCAAATTAAAAAAGGATATTTAAATAGCTTAAAAAGAATCAACCAATTTGGAGGGCAAAGAGAAAACTTTGCCCCTGTTATTGGACTTCCAGAATTTATCATAGAGAAGTATTAGAAATCGTCACAAGCAGACGTAACCAACCACATTCATTGAAACATTATTTGTAAATAGGAAAGAAAAAGCCCAAATGGACGAATAACAAACATTATAGGAAAATTGTTAAATAAAATGTGGCATGGAACATTACACCACATTTTTAAGCGTCAGTAAAAGTTTGACATTGTTTTATGTAACTGGTACCTTAAACCAGCGTGACCTCTGACATAATCAAAAGGCAACTTTATTTTTTGTTAACTACCATCCCTTTAAACTTCATTCAGCGGGAGTATTTTTCCTGCCCCGGATGAAAGTGACCGCAGCCCCAGACTTGTCAGGCACTCTCAGAAGGAGGGCCAGGGGACCGGAACTAGGGCTCAGTCTAGGATGTCTTTAAGAAGCATTTCACTCCCTTCTCTCTAGATTCCTTAACATTAATCTCCAAACGACTGTCTCAGGACTTGAGCGACACATTTCCCTTTGTGCCCATTGCACAGTCATATGCAGAGGTTAGTCTCCCGCACAGCTGGCTATTTTGATATATATCAAGTTGGCACCTCAAGTGACATCAAATCCGTAAGAAACTCACTTTGACAATTTGCTGCTTTTAAAAAATGTTGAGGACTCTTCCTCAAAATTGTCATCTTCCGTTTAAACCAGAATGACCACTCCACACACCCGGCTTAGATGCTGCCTACCCCACCGGTCTTTCCCAAACCTGCCGGGGGATGAATCTCTTTTCCCTCTTGCATTCCTTGATGAATTGGATATGCCCATATGATTGCATTTGGCATATTGTATCTCATTAGTTCTGCCTGTCTCTTCTCCCCACTGAACTACAAGCCTGTGGAGGGCAGCGGTTGTGTTTGACTCGGTTATGATTGCCCTGACATATTTCACAGCCCTAGGCACTCCACAGATAGGATTTGAAGGAATGCTCCTTTGACCCTCAGCCTTGGCTCAAGGAAGGGCTCGGGAAATCAGGTTTCTTGGGCGTGAGCGTGAAGTGAGATCAAACTTTTTTAACACCCTGTAGTCAGGAAATGGAACACTTCCTATTAGCATATATATTTAATAAATGACAAATAACATCAAACACAACATATTACATGTGCAATGTAGCATGTGCAAAGCTGAAAATGATTTTCCTGAGCGCTGGGCTCTAATCAAGTTCTCTAATGTTGCATTAACATGGCTCCTTTAGCTTAATAGATCCTCTTGATATTTCTTAGACATTTAAGAGATGGAATAGACTCAGCCATATCCTGGCTTCGAATGCATGCAGCTAATTTCTCCTTGAATCTCAAGGACGTCTTCCAAAGTACGATATGGATTCCTGGATTCACATCGATAAAAAAAGAGCACTTTTGAAAGCAAATAAGACCTACTTTCCCGATCCAATATCAATGTCCCAATCTCCAAGTGGATACCTTCTGCCTAACTCATCTCTGAAAAATAGACCTGTCAAGTCCTTGGCATTTTGTTCCGGGTTGTCCAAAGGTGATTTTACTATTTTTTATCCATGGAACCGCCAGAGACCTTTTTCTGTCTTGAAAGTTATTTGGATATTTCTTTCTTTGCTAATGGTGGCAAAACGTTAATGCACATGGGAGGGGCAGGGGGAGTCTTGTGTGGACACTGTGTTTAGTTCAAAGCTCACAGAAAATGATGCATTTACTGGGTTCCTCTGACTAGCCTCAGGCTCCCTGAGATTAGTTTTAGATTCATAGACTGTGGCCAGGCATTGACCACACGCTCTGGCCTCCACACACGCAGGAAAATGTCCTTTCCCCCAGGCAGGGCTTTTGTTCCCATCACAGTCATCCCAAAAGCATTGGATGAAGAAAACAACTCTGGACAAATATGGTCCACAGCAGTTTTCTCCTGGCGGGAGGGAGGAAAGCTGCCAAACAGGGTTGTCTGCAGTCTGTGAATACACCTCACCCCTCTTGGTCTTGGAGGTGTGGCCAGGTGTGCATGTGGGGAGAACAGGCCTGGAAATTGAGAACCAAGCCCTGCCTCCAAAAAATGAATCTGGAGATTTATTCCCCAGTATCAGCTTTAAGGTCGATAACTCCACATCGAATAAAGTTTTGGTGTCTTTGGGCACTAATGGAACAAGCTCCCTTCATGGTGTCCTAAGACCTGCGTTCACCCTCAGTTCTGATACATGCTTGCTCCTTGACCTTCGACCAGCCAGCCCTGTTTCCTGGCCTGAAAATGAGGCCATTAATTCCCACCTCTTTAGTAATTTTATGGGCAAATAAGATGCTGGGTATGAATGCACTTTGAAAAAAATCAAAACACTCAAAAAGCATGTTGTTAATATCATCCACGTTAGACCTCCGTATTAATATGATCATACTGTGAGTACCCAGTTCTGTCTTGCACACTTCCAAGTTTTCACAATGCTTTCACAAGTTCTGCCCCATTCTTTTGTTTAATGCCTTCGAGATGCTTCTGCCTGGAACTGTAGGAAGATGGTGGAAGAGGACAGGATAAGTGACAGAAAAATTCTTTTCTCAGAGTGCTAGACCAGACGGGGAGAAGAACTGGCTGTGTGGAACCACTGACAAAGCTGTCATCCCGTTTAGACGGACGAGATTGACATGAGTCAGGAAGGGTCACACGCCTCTGTCCGTTGGGTGAACGGATGCCGGCCAATTCAGCCAGCCTTCTCTTGCATCACAAGCTTCTCTTTCCACTCTTCATCCGTGATCGCCAACCTCAGAAGATCTCTCCAACATGCTAGGTGCTTCTGCTAGGCTTCTCGGGTTAATTTGCTTTCTCATGCTTAGAGACTTATGTCAAAGCATACCTGCTTCTCTCAAATGTTTGACTGACCCCCCTCAGCAGATGGCACCTCCTCCTACTTTACTGAGAATGTGGAAGGCCTAATCCAGGGGTTAGCCTGCTGGTGCCACGCCCCCCAGCGGCCTGCACCTGCACGGATCCTCTCTACATCCCCTCCACCGTTGGACTGAGAATCTCCTCCTCCTCCTCTCCCAGGTAAATTCTCTCTCCCATCACCACCCAAGCTTTGAGTCGCATCCACTCCTACGTTTACAGGAACTCAATACTATTTATTAATTAAACTTTCCCTTTCTTATGTAAACAACTACCTTTTCCCCCACAGGGGCCTTCCTACTGACTGTGAACACACTCAAAATATGTGAAAACAACCCAGCGAACAAACACACCTCCCCGGATTCCTCATCTTCCTCCAGCTGATACCCTACTGCTACCCTCTTGCCACAGTCAAACTGGTGGAAAGCATGGCCTCTCTTTTTGTGAAGAATGGTCTGTCCTTTTTCGTTCCCATTTCCCCACCCTCCATTTGCAATGTTCACGTCATTGACTTCTGCCCGGATCACTCCACCAACAGTGCCATTAATGTTCTTCAATGACCTCCATGCCCCTGAATCTGATGACTTTTAAATTGTTTACTCCCTTGACCCTTAGCAGCCCCGGGCACCGGTGACCACTGCCACCTCATTGAAGCCATCTCGTCCCTTGGATTCCTTGATGGCACACCGTCTTGGTTCTCTTTCTATTACTCCACAGTTTCGTCTTCAGTGTCTTGGCGGACTTAGTCTCTTCTATTCAGCCGTGAAATGCTAGAGTTGTCCAAGATCTTAGCTATCCCTCCTCATTTTTCTCTGGGCAATCTCCTTTCCTGTTTCTCTTAACGTTTATATATACTCATAGCTTCCATATTTTTATCTACAGTGAATGTCTCTCTGCTGAGCCCTGGGCTCATATCTCTGGCTAGTTTCCATCCTTACTTAAATAGTTCAAGTGCGTCTCAAACTTAGTGTGTTCAAAAGGAAACGCGTGATTTTTCTTTCAAACCTGACCCACATCTCTGCTTTCCCACTTCCGGTGAAAGCTCCCCTCCCCACGCAGCTGTGACAGCGAGTTAGGTCGTCTGCCCGCCTCTCTCTCTGTCCTCTGTATCCAAAATACTGCCAGCTCTCAGTGTCTTATCTCCTAATATATGTGGAATCTGGACTCTTCATGTCCAGCGCCATCACCCTAGTCCGAGTTACTATCTCCTTCTACCAGGGTCATTCAGTAACTATTAACCGATCACCCCTACTCCACCATTTGCCAGTGCGATCTTCACAAATGGAAAGTCTTATGGTGATATAATAACGCTATTTCCTTCTGTCCCTGGACTTTAACCCATCCAGCCAGGCATTTCACATTCAAGGCCTCAGGAAAAGAATGACCTACACCACAGGAGTGCAGAAAAAAAAAATAAATTCTATTTGTTGAGAACCAACAGTTTGGCCTCAGAGGGATGAAAAGGAGCTGTATGTTAGGCAATAGATTTGCAAGAATGCCTATAAATAAAAGAAAAATTTCCCGTATCCCAAACTGAAAAGAATTCTCAAGATGGAGGGGATGGATGGAGCTGAAGGGGTTGTAACGAGAGAGAGAGAGGTGATCGGGGCTTGTGACGAAGGGACCAGAACTTCGTGGACCCAGGAGCAGGGAATTGAGCAGCCCAGCCTTCTCCACACTATCTGCACCCACGGCTGGTGCCTGGGAGGCCCTCCAGTCTCGGCCTGAGCAAGGACCAAAGCTGCACCGCCCTGAGGAGGAGCTATCCTGGCTGTCTTCCCAGTAGATGCCCGTGGTGGCATCCTCTAAGCACTTCCCTTCCACCGGGGTCAGTGTTGCCTGTCGACCACCAACAGGAGGGACGTGCTTCCAACTGGGGCTTTGCCAGGTCACATCTGACTTGCCCCTTGATAGCTAAGCCTCTTTTGATGACTCAGGAATCTCCTAAACTCCTGGAATGAAGGTACAGCTCTGGAGCCCGAATCATGGTGGTAAGATGGAGCAGATAGCATCGCAAAGAACCTTCAGAAAGGGAGCTGTCACTCTCTTGCTTAGCACCGGTCCAGGACCTGCCGAACTCTTAGCATGGCCTGTGGGGTCCTAAAGATCTGGCCCCTGCTGATCCTTCCTCTCTTGTCCCAATCTTTCCCTCTCTGTCTCAGCCTTCTTCGTTCCCTCTCTACACACACCACCAGCGTGTCCCTGCCCAGGACTCTGCCCTTGACTGGAAGCCATTTCCCCCACTCTATTCATCTCCAACTGCCGCTTCTTGTCACCCCAAAGGGGAAGCTTTCCTAGAGCCCTGTGACTGGTCAGATTGTCCCACCCTACGCTGTCGCCCTCGGAGTCCGACTCTTTCAGTCCGCTTTTAATTAGCCATTCATTACATGGTGATTTGATAAATGGGGATCCTCTCCACCTAGACTCTATTCCATGAACTATTTAAAAATCTTTTGGTCGCTGTTTTATATATGTTCACAGTCTCTGCCCTAACTTCCTACCCTAGGTCAAATCACAGACCTCTCCACGACTCAGTTCCTGGAGAATAGCAGGGTTTTGTCCTGTTGCATGGACAATTTGGGGGAGATCCAACAAGCAAATTGTAAACTGTACAGTGCTAACCGGATGTGCAGGACGGTGCTTCCCTCGCCATGAGCAGAGGCCTTGAGGAGCCAGCTCTGGTCAGATGTTGACAGCTCGTTGTCAGCGCTGCTCTCGGCCACCTGTCCCTCCCACTCTGCCTTGTCTGTGAAGTCTGCTGTCCAGGGATATTAGGAATTCAGTCTTCAAACTCGCTTGCCGTGTTTCTCCTGCACCCTACCTTTGGTTAACGTTTTTGCCTTTGATGTTTTGTTTTCCTGGAGAGACCGGCAAGTCGCTGGTGCGCGCCGTGCTATATGGGTCCTATTGTATCGCACTGTTTACGCCTGGTCTGTGACAGGTACGAACAGCAGTTGCCACCCGGTGATTTTCCAGCAGCGAAAATAATAGAGGCATTTCATACAGGTAAAATAATTAGTGGTTTAGACAAAAAAATGAATACAATTTGTCACACAAAGTATTAGCCTTTTTTTTTTTTTCTTTTGGTGTAAGTGTCAGTTTCTGGGGTTACCAAGACAGATTACACAGAATTTTATCCTTTTAACTGTGAATTAGTGTTTCCCGGTTTCTCCCTGGCAGCGGATGGTCCAGATTCTGCAGGTGGGGGAGTCCAGGCTCGAGGGGTCGGCATTTACTGCCCGTGAACCGGGTGTTTTTGACAAATCTTGACACTCTTATGTTTGTCCCCATGTTTGCGGCCTTAACCTTCCCCACAGTGAGCACTACTGATCCAGGAGCTGCTCCCATCCTGGGCAGTGTCCCCGTCACCCACAGCCAATGGGGCTGCCCTGCCTCTCTCTTCAGGATGGAGACACGGAGTGAAGAAGGGCAGAACTGAAAGAAGCCATGGGAATTTTGCCTGACCTAAATCTGGAGAGATTCCAGAATACTCAATTAAAATTGAATTTCAGATAAACAAGTAAATCCTTAGTATATGCCTTTCCCACGAAATATTTGGGACATACTTACACTAAAGAATTATTTATCGCATATCTGAAATTCAAATTTATGTGGCAACCCTAGTCCAACCACCTCCATTTTAAAGGTGGAAACGGGGATATCCGGTTGTTTCTAAGATCCCATAAACTCGTCTCGAGTCTGGCTTTGTGGGTTTCAGCTTTGTTTTCTCCACCTGCACACATGCAGCCCGCTTCCACTGCACCTGGGAATTCTCGGCTGCGGGGGGCATGGAACACCGGAAGTGGGTTTCCCTATACCTGTTTTTCAAACCTCAAATCTCTGAGCTGGAAGCAAGACGGTGCCTGGTGATTTGATCTCTGGCTAAGATTCTGATCATTGCTCTGCCTGCCACTGCCCACTGCCCCTCACAGAGACCCTTCCTGTAAGGGCTGCCATCGTCCCACAATGCCTCATCTCTTTGTTCCAGAAGTTAACACTCCTCTACTTTCTTCTCCTTTTCTCCCTCCTTCTTTGTTATTGCTAGTGCCATGGAGTCAATTCCAACTCCTTGACCCTGTGAACAGCAGAGGGGAGCCCTGCCCAGTTTTTTTTTTTTTTTTTGGTGAGGAAGATTGGCCCTGAGCTAACATCTGTGCCAATCTTCCTCTATTTTACGTGAGATACCACCACAGCATGGCTTGACAAGCAGTGCTAGGTCCACACCTGGGATGTGAACCTGCAAACCCCAGGCCACCAGAGTAGAGTGCTCAAACTTAACGACTACGCCACTGATGCTGGACCTCTGCCCAGTCTTTTTGAGCCATCCTCTCACCTTTGGGCCCTATATCACACGATGCTCCCCTGCTGTTCATGGGATTTACATGGTCAATTTTTTCAGAAGTGTGTGGCCAGGTCCTTCTTCCTAGTCTGTCTTAGTCTGGAAGCTCTGCTGAAACCCGTCCACCATGGGTGACCCTGCTGGTATTTGAAATACCAGTGGCATAGTTTTCAGCATCACAGCAACATGCAGCCACCATGGTCTGACAACTGACAGATGGATGATGTGGTCCTTGACGGGGAAACGAACCCAGGCCACAGAGGTGTGAGCACCGAATCTAACCACCAGACCCCCAGGGCTGGCTCCCCCCTTTAGAACTTATCAACTCCATCCTAAGCACTTTAGGAATCGGAAACAGCAAAACTTTGTTCTGTCCTTGAAGGGATTAGAATACACTCTAGGGGGCAGAGAAGAGGATGGGTGTGCCTGCAGAGCGGGGCCCTTCAGGAAGCCAGGGCACTGGTCGTGGCTCACTGTTTCTGTCCATTCCTGTGACCCCTCAACAGTGCTCAGGAACCACCCAAGCAGCCCCGGTGACCAATGGGGTTGGTGCCAATCTTAGTGGACAAATATTTCAGGAGGTGGATGACTACAGATGTGTGTCTTGGATAGATACCTATATATGTCTAAATACAAATGTATGCACTCGTATACGTACACATACTTGTATATAAGCACGGAACTCCACCTCTGCTCATCACCACCCTATTTCCTCCTAGGAAATAACTCAAGTCTTTAAAGAAATGGTTCTCATGATGGAGCAAACTGGCGGAAAGCAATCCAGGTGATAAATGCAACTGCAGAAGGCCAGGTAGCATTTCCTCGGAAAGGCTGGCCAAGAGCGACCCCAGAGGCACAATTAGGGACAGAAGATTTATGAAGTGGCAAGGTGTGGGGATTTAGGGTTCTCTTTCCTCTGGGTCAAAAGGAGGAAGAATAGGGAAAAAATATACATAGTGAGAAAAACGGTAACCAAATGTTTCTATACCACTGCAACAATGCGCCTCGCACCCTTGCCATGGGGCAGCGTGGCTGTGGACAACAGGTGGCACTCAGTCCCTGACTCGCGGCCCACGTCTATTTGACATCGCATCGCTGATCCTCGGCCAGCGATGACAAAACCAAAGTAGACAGGAGGCACAAGGATGGGAAAGGAGGAAACAAAATAATTCCTGGAGAATGTTCCCAAGGCAGAATTGGTGTGGATGGACACAAAGAAGAGAGAGTCAGCAATGGCAAGAGAGGGGACGCCGGGGTCCGGGAGACAGCGAGGGTCTTCTCTTGCTACCTGTCGTGGGGAGGAGCAAGGATCTTGATTGGGACTTGTGAAGAGTTTTCTTATTTCCACAGATGTTCTTGACTCAAAGACACGTAACTTAAGACCCTAGGAGCGTTCTGTGGAGCTCACTGCTCGGCCCTTGCCTGGGTCTGGGCTGTGGGCTTTGATCTCTGGCTGACAGTCGTGGTGCCCAGGCCTGGCCGCACCCTCCAGCTTCCCTGAGCAGGAGAGCAACATTCTGAGGAGGTTTGCTGGCCACCACGGTCACGCCGGCCGCTGTGTGCTTGAACGAGCCCCGCAAGCGATGCGTTAACTCCCAGCCTGTGGTAGACTGGGACAGAACGGAACCCCTGCTCCCGGCTCTTCTCGTCCTCAAGATTCGCATCTGCCTGCCCCTTAGTTGAGAAGTCCTGTCACCCAGGCCTGTTCCTGGCATGGCTGCTTCCTGTGGTGCCACTGGACCGAGTCTGAGGGAAAGGGCATGGCACAGGCTGCATGTGTGTGGGTGAGCATGCATGCGAGAGCTGAGTACATGCAGATACGTGGCGCATGTGCATATACATGGAGTCATATATTTGCTCTGCACACATACAAGGAGAAGAAGGTTGCAGAGCGTGCTTGCCGTGAATCTTTGATCTGGTTCTCTATGCCATTACCACGTAATGAGTATTGGTGAATATCACTTTAACTTAGCGATCGTCCCAGGGTAAAAATGCCGTCCATCAGAATTTTGGAGAGGAAAGTTCCCGTGGCAATCCATTCGCAGGGATGGAGATGTATGTACATAAACAGTGGAAATTGAAAACCTGTGTTAAGTGGTTGGAAAGCCTCCAGCAGGAGATGGGGACCAGCCACTTGGGAGCGTTGTCAATGGATGCTACTGGAGAATAAAAGGCTCCTTTCTCAGCCTCGGGGAGGGGCTCTGACACGCAGATGAGTGTCTGTGTCCTTCTGTGACCTCTCGAAGGCGGTGGAAGTGAGACCTCAGGACATGACCTCAGTCATGGGATTGAGTGGGTCTGGGCGGGCAGCTCTCCTCCTCCCCCATGTGGAGGGGAGGACCAGGGGGCGAGGGTGAGAGGGGGATGCAGGCCCCAAGTTCCAAGGGTCCCAGCAAATGTTCAGGGGGAGGGGTTTGAAGGTTGTCACAGTGATACAGCAGTGGAGGCAGACTGATAAACACGTTAGGACATGGGACAGCCCCACAGGAGGAGGAATCGATCCCCCCAAAATGCAAGAGCACTCCATTTGAGAGCGAGGCAGCTGAGGGAGCTGAAAGCTGTCATGGGTAAGGAGGGCGGCGAGACCACTGCAGGCTGCAGGCTACTCAGGTCTGAGGACGGCGCCTCTGTGGTGGGGAGCCCTGCACGTGCGCATGACTGCGTGAACTGCACCTGAGCCTCAGGCCTGGAGGGAGGTGTGGAAATAGGGCATGGCGCAGGTGGGGTACATTCAGCAGGATGCTTTCTGTGCAGGTGATAGGAACCTGGAGTTTACCAACATTCATAATTAAAAACAACAGGAGCCATGTTGCCTGCAGACTCACCTGCCTCAGGGTTGGGCCAGGATTCTCAGACTGAGCAGTGTCTGTCTCTGTTCACAGGATGGCTGCAGCAGCTCCGGCATCTGCACCCACCCTCAAGTATAGCCTGGGGAAGAATGCAAGCCTCTGGCCAGCATTCCCACAGACAATCTGTTTGCATCTCATGGGCTTTAATTGGGTCACAAGTCTAATTCTAAACTAGTGGCTGTGGACAGATGAATGTGAAGTGCTGGTCGCCTGAAATGTGGGTGTCAGCCTCCATCTCTGAGCCGGGTGTGGGACAGCCTAGAGAGAAGAGCCAAGAGCGTTGGAAAAGGGAGTTTCTAAGAGCAAAACTAGAAAGTGGGGTACATTTTCCCAGTGAAGAGTGAATGGTACAGGGATGAAGAGCAGAGCGGGATCTGGGGACTCAGCTGTGGTCCCAGCTCCGTCACAGAATATCTGTGCACACCTTCGGACCCTCTGCATCTATTTCCCATCTAAGACAATTGCTGAAGTCCCTTTCAGCTCTGTCCCTGATCCTTGTCAGACCCAACGTGAAAATTCACAAGAACATCAGGCTTAGCAAAGGTGGCTACTTCAGAGGCCTCTTAAAAAGTCATTCTTAAAATAAAACTTAAAAAAAACAAGCAATGGATCTCTCCCAAACTCTAGGAAATAGAGATTTTTGTCCTTTAGGGGGGAAAAACGGTTGGTGGATTACTAATGAATTGTGGGGTTGATTTGATGGCACTTTCTTCAATACCAAAAGTCACCAAGTATCTTGGGTGAAGCTGTAAATTTTGTAATTTCCAAATCTGTTGAGAATAACGGTGTAATCCTACAGAACAGGACAGAAATACAAGGAATCCTCTTTTAAAATAGGCTCTCTCGGGTTTGCCCTCCTTTGGGAAGATCGCGCTCTCAGAAAGAGGCCTTGTGGACTCAGCCTGGTCCTTGGGCCTGCATTCTGTCACTTCCCTCTGCAGACACTCTGCAGGGTGATGGTGATGGCAATGCGAGCCCTGCCCTTCTGCAGCTTTTAGTCTAATGGTCATCAATCAAGAATTCCCCTGATCAAAATGCAAAGAGTTGGATGAGCACTGCCATTCTTGTGTCAAGGACACCTAATTTAGACTGAAGCATCAGTGACATTCTCCCCAGGGAAGCAGCATGTCATCTGATGCAGGTGTAACAAGGGTGGCCAGGGGAAGAGGAGAGAAGAAGCCGTTTGGAATGCAAAGGGCATACAGTCAGTGCGAGTGGAGGCAGCAAGGGGCAGGGTGATGGGAAGGGAAGTGAGGCAGGGAGTAGTAGAGTCATACAGGGCTTCACAGGCCAGAGAAAGGGTCCCAGACTTTATCCCAACAGCAGTGGGAAGCCAGAGGAGGAGTTTACTGTCTTATACCTATTTTCTGTGTGTGTGAGGAAGGTTGGCCCAGAGCTAACATCTGTGCCAGTCTTCCTCTACTTTGTATGTGGGATGCCACCACAGCATGGCTTGATGATCAGTGTGTAGGTCCGTGCCCGGGATCTGAACCTGCCAATTCTGGACCACCAAAGCAGAACAAACCCCCAAACCCCAGGCCACTGAAGAGGAGCCTGTGAACTTAACTGCCCCACCACCAGGTGGCCCTTCCGATACCTAATTTTAAGCAGAGGAGTGACTTGGAGTAGCATTTTTTTAAAGATCACATGGTATAGAGAAATATAACCTGATATATGTTATCAAAGATTGCTCTGGATCCTGGGTTACAGGGGAGCAAGAGGAGACGGAAGGAGAGCAACAGGAGGACGCTTCAACAGTTGAGACATGAAAGAGGAATGGAAGAGAATATTCATAAATCATATATCTGATAAGGGACTTGTGTTCAAAATATATAAAGAACCATTATAATTCAATAATAAAAAGATAACACAATTAAAAATGGGCAAAGGATATGAATAGACATTTCTCCAAAGAAAAATTTGAATAATTGATAAGCTCATGAAAAGATGCTCAACACCATTTGTCATTAGGGAAATGCAAATCAAAACTACAATGAGATATCACTTTCCAACCCAACGAACCGCTTATATGCTCAGTTCTGCCCCAAACCCCTCAGTGCCTCAGAATACCTAGACAATCAAGTCCAGACTCCTTAAAAAATCATAATCTGTGTGGACCCCACCCCCACCTTTCCAGTTCCATGTTCGGTCCCTCCCCACAACAATGCCCATCAATTCCTTTCTAGAATTCTCCAATTGCTCCCTCCTCTGGACTAGGCTCGGCGTGTCCATCCTGGAGACCCAGGCCAGGAGCTCCTCCCCAGAGCACCTTTCTCTGACCCTGGCTTGGATGGGCCCTCCGTGCGTCCCAGCACTGGCAGTCAAGTTGTGCTCTGGGCCGTGGAATTGTTTCTTTTCTGCTTCCCATCCTAGCCTGGGCTCTTGAGGAGGGTAGTTGCTGGTCCTGGAGCTGTGTTCCTCACAGAGGGCCAGGCAGGAGTGAGTGGTCAGTGAGGACAGCTGTTTACATCCTCCAGACCTGCCTGTCCCTCTTGGCACTGTCCTCACTCTGGTGTCTTCCCACGGGCAGACAAGACCCACAGATGCTTGCCAGAGGTAGTATTGGCCCAAATGTGGGTGGGACAGTTCCCAGAGGTCAGGTCGAGGAGCCGTGGTGGCAGATGCATGACCAGGCTTAGGCTCTTTGAGGAGAGAGGGACCTGGAACAGAAGCTCTGACAAAGGAACAGGAGCCAGTGTGCAAAGGAGGATGGCCTCAAGCTTTTGGGGTTGCCTCTCCTGGGAGAGAGGGAGGAGAGAGAGGGCTGGGGACAGTTCGACTGCAATCTTGGCATCCATGAGGGATTATTATGGGATAGGAGACTACCTGACCTCCCTGAGGGGGCTGTATGAGAGAAAGGCAGAAAAACCAAGCTTTCCCAGAGCTCTGTTTCATCCCCTAACCACAACTGCCTCGCACATCAAAGGAAGCAGGCTTCATAGGAAGTTGGCTTCCCCTCCTCCAAAACATAGCACCACTACAACTTCCTCCAGAACATTCCTCGGCATTCCCCCCGGAAAAGTAATGGGTCTGCACCCCTCTTGCTTCTGCCTCTCCTTCAGCCCTTGCTGCGTCTGGGCCTTGGTTATAGCTCATCTCTAGACTGGGAGCCCCTGGGTTTCAGGGGTAGCATCTCGTTCCATTGTTCCACCCCTCACCTGGCCCAGCAGGTGCCCAGCACATACCTTACGCTGTTGGATTCTATGTCAACCCTGCAAGGCATGTGCTCCGTTGCCAATCATGCAGAGGGGGAAACTGGCCACAGAGCTGTGTCAAGCAGAGCAGGGACCAGGTCTCTGGGAGTCTTGGTGCTTTGCAGTCGTAGCACTTTTTATCCACTTAACCTTGTGGGAGGGAAATATTCTGCTTAGAAAGTGGCCTTGGCAGTGTGCTCCCTCGGGCTGTGGTGGAAGCTGCCCTGAAGCTCAGGTGCTAGGTAGGCAGCATTGAAGTCCCATCAGAAGACGGGAGGATGAGATGTGCACTGAGAATTGGGAAAGGGAGGCTTGGCAAGGCTCAGAGGAATCTCCTTTTCCAGTTGTAGATGAGACAAAGCATGTGTGTGTGTGCACACACACACCACACTCACCTCCCTTTTCCGGAACCCTTCAGTTCTGACTGTCACCTGGAATTGTTCTGACCACCTGTCAAGGTCTCTCAGCATCCTTGAGTGGTGGAGGTCTTATAGCTTGTCAGTCATGGGTAAGTTGGAATCCACACAACAGCCCCGAGGACATTCAGCGTAGATTCACAGACACGCAATTGGGAAGCAACCTCCAGAGGTCAATGTCTTCATTCTCCCTCCTGCAGGTCTCGGAGCTGACAACCCTACAGGCCAAACTTCAGAGAAAGCAATGTTCCAAACTTCAGTTTCAGAGCCCTGTGAAATTAGGGTTGTCTTATTCTGATTTAAAGAATAGGGCCATAGTTTACAAAGACGTTCACTGTGGGATTGCTTTGGACAATACATTTCTTTAATATAATTTTACAGCCCTTTTTGCTTTTTTTAAAACAAAAGTAACTCATATACATTTTAAGAAACTTTGAAAATACTTATAAAGAGGAAAAGAAAAACAATCAGTTCATATCTCTAATCCAGAGATAACCACTCTTATTTTTTCTTAAAGTATGTTATTTATTTGTTTATTTATTTTTTTGGGGGGCAGGGGTGAGGAAGATTGGCCCTGAGCTAACATCTGTTGCTAATCTTCCTCTATTTTATGTGGGATGCCACCACAGTGTGGCTTGATGAGTGGTGCTAGGTCCGTGCCCAGGAACCGAACCTGTGAACCCCAGGCTGCCGAAGCAGAATATGTGAACTTAACCACTATGCCACCGAGCCAGCCCTCAGAGATAACCACTCTGAATTATTTTTTGCATAATCTATCAGACCTAGGTATACAGTATGGATGCGTATTTCATATGTGATAGATTTTATACATCATGTTATACAGCATATTCATTTATTTGATCTTAGAAACAGCTTGCTTTGCATCTAACTCTTCGGGGCACAGTCATGTAATTTCAGATCCATCGTTTCCGCTGTGATTGTCTTAAGGAGAATCTTCTGTCTCACTGGCCTTGAGTCCTACATATTATTGTCCCAGAACCTCTGAACCAGGAGACGTCCTGACGTGTCACCAACTGTCTCAATGCCTTTTTATCGTAAGAAAGAAAATGGGCAAAGGGAATCACAAGTACATATGATTAAGAAAATAAGGTGATTAACATCTCTTAAAGAATTTATAAATGACTTTTGTCTAGGTCGGGGAAAATCCTCTTGTACAACTTTCTTTTTCTGGAGAGTTGGCTGACAAGTCACATACTTCAGGGGCTGCCAAAAAAACCTCATTTAACCTCTGTTGATTTGTATTAGTCTTTGGTTTAAATATCTTGCCGATGAGAGCCATGAAAAGTCTATTCGTGCCTCTCTAAGACCTTACTTTGCAAAGCAGTGGACCAATGGTCTCCCGGATCTTTAATCTCAGAATGATTTTCAGACTAATATTCGAACTCAAGTACAGCCACGCTTCCCACCGTCCATCCAGACGAAATGAAGTCAGCTTTGACTGTGCAAAACGTCGATGAATTCTTCAGAGTAAATCAGCCTTGTCAGGGTGATGCAGAACCGTCAGCTCTTTGTGACATAATATAATATGAAATGATATTGAACAACATGCGTTTGGCACTAAATTGTTAGCGGGTTTTAGCTTTGACAGCGGCAAGTTTATTGCTTTAATCCCAAGGTCTTTTAACCCTCTTTGACATAAATTGAGGTTGGCTTTTGTGAAAAAACTCCTCTTTACTCTCTCTTCCTTTACCTAAAACTGCTTTTAACAATTTATGCTGGTACATCAGACACTCATTTGAGTGACAAAAAAGAAAAAAAAGACATCTATTTGAATAGAAGAGAGAAAAGGCCAACTTAGGCTCTGCAGTCGGTGTCTCCTCCGGTGCACACGTCACAGCGCGCTTCAGGTGAATATGTGTTTTATGTTACAATAACGTGCAGCTCCTGCAAACAAAACGAGGCTGGGCGGCAGGCTTAGGCCAGGTGGGGACGGCCACTGCCAGGGAGAAAGGCTCGTAATTGGAAACAGAAGCCATTTTGCGTTTTGCTCCAATTGAATGCATTTCCAAATACGGGTTCATGCCTTCTTCTCTACCACCTACCCCATGTGTTCTCAGAGATCAAAGATGACTCCTCTTTTATGTAAATAGCTCCGAAACACTGATCTAGTAAGTACGGCATATAAACAACGAAGCCCCCAACTTTACAGCATACTTGCAGTGGCAGACGGCCGGCTGGGCTGTGGTATCCTAGAAGGGGAGTCTGGAGAGAGCACTGGGTCCACTCCTTCCGTCGCCCTCCCAGGGCTGGCATCCCTGACACCCCACCACACTCTGCTGGGATGCTTTTGGAGAAGGCGTTTCTCCAGTTTGGAGCACGTGTGATCCATCCTCAGCATCCGGGTCCTCATTGGGCTGGGAGGGTGAGCCCAGAAGGAATTGAATCTTATAGCCACAGCTGTCTGCAGATGTCTGAACACCGTGACCCTTTTTTCTGTGTCCTAGATTTAAAAGTTCTGATTTCCTTTGTCCTGGTAAGTGTACATTCAGGCATCTATCCTAAAGAAGCAGTCAGAAAAAACGTGATAGATGTGTGTAGACAGCAGTAAATTGTGGTAATTACGAGTCTTGGCTGCAGCATCAGACAGACCTGGGTTTAAGTTCCAGCTCTGCTCCTTGCCCAGAATGTCACAGCTAGTTAGTTACTTAAAACTCTCTAAGTTCATTTTTCTCATCTGTAAAATAGAGAAATTAGTAGTATCTCCCTTCTAGGGTTAGGAAGATTGAAAGATGAAGCATAGAGAATGCTTTCTTAGTACAAATCTTTCTGGTTATTGTTATATCAGCATCTTTGCAGTATTGTGTATAAATATGAAAATCAGGATCAACCTGCACTCATTAGTAAATGGTAGTGCAGGAATGCCACGTGGTCCTTAAAAATGATTTTGTACACGTAGCTTATAGACATGACAGACATACATATTTAAAATATATATTATACATAAATGACAATACATATCGTTAATTGAAAAAAGCAGGTCATGAAGTCATATGATCTCCATTTTGTAAACAATTTATCATATAATGCAATATGTAAAAACTTGAAAGGATGTGCACCTCTGGCTGTTGAGATTGTGATTTCTTATTTTTTTCTTTCTCATGTTTATCTGGATTTTCCACATTTGATACTTACTATAGTGTAAGTTTCAAAATACTAGCCTAACAAGGAAAGTTTAAAAACACGGAGAACAAGTGTGCTCCTCGCTGATCCCCACTGGACGTGGCTGAAATTTCTTCTCCACTCTGAATGCTAATTTCTGCATTCCCTAGTTAATCAACGGCCCTCTGATCACATGGGCCCAGATGTGCACAGGGTCCCCAGACTTGTCTCCCCAGGCCGCAGAGCCTGGTGGAGCTGACACCCCCTTTCCCTATACCAGTGGGGCCCACCTTTTTGTGCACCACTCACTTCCCCCAGATTGTCTTCGCTAGACCTTTAGACTGTGGGTCCTTGTCCAGATGACCTACGCTGTGGACAAGAGACCCTTCCTGCTCTCCCGTCTCCTCAAACTCTGGGACTAGCTCCCACTTTGGCAGTGTCCCTTTTCCTCCCCCATTTCCGCTCCCTCCCACGGTGGTAGGACCCAGTTGGGGTGGGATGGGAGAGTCTACCTACCGAGTCATTGCCAAGGATAGTGGCCAGTTAGAAATGCTTTGTATGTGTGTGTGTTAGATGAAGCTGTCAGCTTCCTTACCGCCGTTTCTATTTCTAGAGGCTGAGATCTTGCTAATACGTTTCTCTCCAGTTTAAATCTGTTCTGTAAAACTAGGCTCAAGCTTCAATTATCTTACAAGTGGTTCAATAGTTCAATAAATTATTCAGGGTTACAGTTCACGTTGCTTTAACCAAATAAACTGATCTGGTGATGGGAGATGACGGTAGTCAGACCATGGGTGGGCACATTACTCTCTTTTTGCCGTTGTTTTATTTTTTCCCTTGAAAAAAATGTCAACGATTCATACATTAATGATAGCCAAGCCGATGTAAGGAAAGCTCCTCTCTCCGCGGTGACTCATGTAAGCGGTCCTAAAATCCACTGGAAGTAACAAGGAGAAAGGTTACTCCTGCAAGGGCTTTTGAATAGCGAAGTCCCAGGCCAGACTAAGAGGTGTCACTTCCCTTGTGTCTGAACTACAAATCCTCCAGCTAGGTCTCTGTAGGTTAAGGCCGCTTCCCGAGGGGTGGAGGGATGGCGGGGGGGTGGGGGGGGCGCTGTGTGGTTGGAAATCTTGTAGTGTCTGGAGCAGAAAGAGCCATTTCTAAGGGGAAATCCAGGGATCTTCACCTCTGCTCTTCTGTTTGACAAACCTGTTAGTGTCTTTAGCCCCTAGGAACACTCCAAGAAGGATCCTGAGGGCATAGGGCATTCCTATCTCCTCAAGACCACCTCTGCTGCCACCAAGATGGGATGCTCAGGAAGCTCCCTCCAAGGCCCGTGGAGGGAGCAAACGTCCCCTCTGTGGCTGTCCCCGGCTTTGTTCTGTGTTCATGAGGCAACGCCCCACATGGCACGTCCCGGGTTTGGGCTCCCCCAGCCTTACCATTTGGTGGTTGAGTACACAGAGGTCACACTTTCTGGAATACAAACTTCGGCTGCGAATCTCACACCTATGCCCTGGGCCTGTAACCTGGGACTCTTGGCAGAACGTGAGCCCTCATTGTTCGCCATGAGGCAGCGGTGGCATGTGCCCTGCTCTTGGGTGTCAGGTTGTTGGCTGCCTGACTAAACATGTCCCCGAGCCACCAGGCTGTGGGGGTCACGCTGACATTTAAAAAGCCTCAAATCCTATCCCACCTACCATGGGAAGCCAAGAAATCTTCCCAGCATCTCTGAGGAGTCCTCTGCCACTTGCTTCTCCCACTTCCTTCTCATACAGAATTACTGACGCATCTGGAGCCTTGCCCCATGGCCGTGCCTTCCCCACTAACCGCATTGACACGGGCATGGGACCGCCTGCTTCCCTTCATCCCTAGCCCCCCTCGCCAAAGCAGTCGAGGCAGGTAACCTTCCCTGAAGACTGGGAAGGGGGAAGGCAGGGCCTTTATTGGCAGCACAGTACAGACATCTAAAGTCTGCCTTCTGTTCCCTTTTCTAAGCAGATGAAATCCACTCTCCCCTTTCAGACCATGTCTGGCGATTGCGACAGGGACAGCTCACAGCCCAGGCCTATCAAGGCATGTTTCTTAAAGAACATTCCAGATTGGAGAGAAAAGATGCACCTCCCCTACCAGGCAGATGTGGCTGTGCTCATTTGCGGTTTTAAATAGGAGTTCTTTTCTTCTCTCTCCCCTAAACATAGATAGAAATTGCTATCAGTGGTGACATAGCTCAGGACGGGGGTTGCAAACTGGCTTCCTTGGGCAGTGTCTGGCTCCCAGATGTGATATGCTTGGCTTGTGATGAATTTTTCAAAAAGAAAAGCTAATGTTTAAAAATCAGTGGATTTTATCCAAAAATTATTAGATTTACATCTTCTCTTTAAAAGTCAGATTATCTGGCAACATCGAGGCCCACATTCCTGCATGGCTGGGATGGGCCAGTGCTGGTCCAGCTCCCTCTAGAGCAAGAGCATGCTGGCGCGCCAAGGTCCCCATCGGGTACAAGGCAGCCCTGCCCTCCACTGCTTGACTTTTGTGTTTTCCTCTCTAGTCCTGGAAGATCCAGAGAGCCTGGGAACCGATGACTCTGCTTCAAAAATGTGGCCCTGGTAGCTGCGTGTTGGGAATGACGCGCGATGGACGGAGACTGGGGCAGCAGACCTTGAGCAGGTCTTCCATTTCTTTTTGTAAAACGGGGATGGTGTCCGCCCCGTCAGCTGTTGTGAAATTCCGCACTAAAATGCTCACAAAAATGCTTTGAACTCTTCAGAGGTGGCTGATAAAGTAAAAGTGATAGTTTTAGACTCTTGGTACTTCAGACTCCGTGAAACATCTGTATTATACGTTCTCTTCTTTTATACTTGAAATTGGATACTGTTTTAAGAAAGAAATCTCAGTACCGTAGAACTGACAAGTTGAAAGAGTCGACAGTTCTCTCTGATTTGATGCCCAGACACATGTTGACGTCAATTCCTTGGGAGTCAAAGCCGAGCCCTGGGCGCGAGTGTGGCATTTCAGGGACCTTGCCTTCTTCCAGGCCCCTGGGGCCACGCCTCGCTAATTACCACGCTGGTGCCCGGAGTGCTTGGTATTCAGGATTCTGAGCTGTAGGCAACCCACAGAGACTGTGGGAGAGCAGTGGGGCTGGGAAGCTTGTAGGATAGGCAGCCACCTCCCCAAGGGATTACTTTAGAGGGTCAGGAATGCCACAGAGCAGACCCGGCTTCTCAGCTGCAGGCAGTTATTGCAAATGCATTTTAGAGCAAACATGCAAGACTGATCGTTGATTCTTTAATTTATGGAACAAAGTCCTCCAGCTGATCTGTTCCTTTCACTGTGAAACTGCGGTAGTTGTCCAACGGTGTTTCAGGGACCACCAAAGACAAGTCCCTCTGGAGGACTGTGGGAATCAGGCAGGGGGGTAGACCAAGTCTTTCCACCCCGGGGGCCTAGGAAAATCACGCAAAATTCCTCTTGAGCTCTTTGAAAGCTTAGTAGCTGCTACTCAAGGGTGACAATTGTGGGCCTATGACATCTAAAATAGATGTTCCTTCCACTCAATGCTTATGAGTGGGTTTGGATTTGGGTTGCTTTCCAAGCTTTTACATGAATCTCCTTCTAAATTCTTATGAAGGTGTATATTTGAATAAGCCAACAATTTCAGCCCCCATCCAAACTGTCGATTTCTTCCTAAACTCGTTTCCTGGCGTGTGCTGTTCTGGTGTGAGAGCCGCTGTGCTGCTGGCAGAGGTGTGTGGACCTCTGCCGTACAGACTCCCCACCCTTGTTCCCTGTGCCCCGCTCCTTCTCGACAGTCACACAGGTGGGAGCAGCCAGTGCCGCCCTCAGGGCCCAAGTCATTGCCCAAGGATAAGATCTAATCACTTAGCTTTGGGCACCAAATCTGTTCGTCTCAGACTCACTTTGCTCCCCCCGCGACTTGCCTAGAAATCACTGAATGAAAGAATTGCCCTAAATTAGGATGTCGCCATTCTGTGCTTTCCTTTGTGTTTAACTAGGCCTTATTCTGATTCAGGGCCAGCCCCTTATCCCAAACCCAATCCCTTCAGTCACTATGTTTTCACCACATTTACTTTTCCTTCCAGTGCCTGATTTCCAAATTGCCCAGAGTCGGGAGTCACCTCCCTGGCCCCCAGCCCTAGGAGGACTCTGAGCCGGCAGGCTGGCGAACTTCCCAGTGACCTGTACGCAACAGCCTATAACCAGCTGAGAATAAATTCAGGAAGCCAGGGCAACACACACTCCCTGCAGGGACTGTTTTACCACCCCTTTTCTTTTTTATTGTTTTTTTGAGGAAGATTAGCCCTGAGCTAACATCTGCCGCCAATCCTCCCCTTTTTGCTGAGGAAGACTGGCCCTGAGCTACCATCGGTGCCCATCTTCCTCGACTTTATATGTGGGATGCCTACCACAGCATGGCATGCCAAGCAGTGACCTGTCTGCACCCAGGATCTGAACCTGTGGACCCTGGGCCGCCGAAGCGGAACGTGTGCACTTAACTGCTGTGCCACCAGGCTGGCCCCACCACCAGTTTTCTTGATTGATAATAATAAAAATGCTGTTTCCATCATGGCCTGGCCCCTGCTGTCCCAGCTTTCTGAGGGCCTTGGCTGGTACGGAGGTGCACCCCGACCTGCTGCAGTGTCAAAGGGCGTATCTGAGAAATGCGACAGATGGAAGGATATATTAGCCGCCTGACTAATGGGTTTCTGAGGCCGATTGTTTATTTTCTATAAATCAGAGCTTTGAGAACCAGGTCTCCCCATTTGTAAGGAATACACAGTGAGGCTCTCTGCTCCCCAGACCTGCTCCTCCTGTACCCTAACATATCGCACGAGCCGAGAAGTCCTGGAACCTGGCTAGGTCAGTAGACAAGCTGCCTTTGTCTGCGTCCTCCAGGGCACAGGGAAGGCAGAGGCCTGGTGGGTGGTGGGAGGGATGAGGTGGCCCCCATCCTGCTCCCTTCCCACTGCGCTGCCACCCCTTCACTTTCTGCACAGGGTAGAAGGTAGTCAAAAAGACTCTTCTATTTTCCTTATCTTGCCTTTTCTCAGAGTTCACTATCAGGCTGCAATGTGAAGTGCGGTTGATGTGGCTTCTTGTGGGCATCCGCGAGATAGCTTTGAGATGCTGCTTTGGCTGAGCTAAAAGCCCCACATGACCCTTCTGAGACACCAGCTTAACTCCTGTCCTTTCTCCCTGGAAACTTCTGGCCTGTCACCATTGCTTTTCGTTTTTTAGAAAAAACTATTACTTTTCGATCATGGAGCTTTGCTACCAACACTCTGTGCAAGGGCCTACTCTTTCCTATTCACATACTTTATCCTCATTTCCCATCCCCACATGTGACTATTTGTATGTACTTAAAATACGCTTGCTTTTTTTAAAAGTTCATGTGCGCTCTTGCAAAGTATGTACTCTTGATTTGTATGCATGCAGCTTAATTTTATGCAGAGAGTACTGGTTGAGGCATCATAGTCTTTTTTGAATTTCTCTCACTCAGCACTTTGTTTTGAAGACCCAGCCCTGTTGGTATGTGCACGTCTAGATGGTTTCTTCCAATTTCTGAGTGGGGCTCCATGGTTTGCATCCGCCATGTTTTATCTATTCACTCACCCAATAATGGGAGACTCACCTGCCTCCAGCTCCTCGCCAGGTTGAACGATGCTACCATGAACTTCCTTGCACATGTCCACTTCTGGACGCATGTGGGAATTGAGGATACATGTCCTATAGCACATACATATATTAAATTGGACTACAAACTGTCTGATTGTTTTCCAGAATTGTTGCAGCAGTCACACTACCTCAAGCAGTGTGTCACATACTTATAGTCCACATTCCTTCCAACATTTGCCATTATCCAGCTTTCTAATTCTGTTAGTCTAATACATATAAAGAGATATCACACTATTGTTTTAATTTGCATTTTATCTGATTATTAATGATTTTAAGCATCTCTTCAATGTGCTTATTAGCTTTAGACTTTCCCCATCCATAAATGACTATTCATATCCTTTTACCATTTGCCACTAGGTTGCCATTTTCTCCTTGTTGATATGCAGAAATTCCTTACGTACTCTTACTGTTTCTAGAGTTCTGCAAATCCCTTGTCGTTTTAGATATTGCAAATATCTTTTGTCCTATCATTTAGTAACTTTGCTCATGGTTCCTTTGAACAGAAATCTTTTGTTTCAATATAATAAAATCAACCTACTTTTTTTGCTGCCTTATGGTGTTATTGAAATTTTATTTAAAAGGTCATGGGCAACGTTACAAAGGGACACAGAGAACCAAAGTTGTAAGGATTGGGAGGGAAGAGAGAAAATGGACACTATCTTCAAATGATATGATCATCTGCTCGGAATAACCAGAGAAATCAGCACACGCACTGTTAGAACCAAGAATATTATGAGTCCAGCAAGATCACTAGACTCAAGATCAACACACAAAAATCAATAGTGCCTCTCTACCCCAGCAACAGCCAACTCAAAAATCAAACGTAGACATGAGCAGTGCTTTTCTACCTGGACAATGTATTTCATGAACTTTTCGTGGTTTGTTTACTTAAGGGAATTGGTTTTCTACCATAAAACATTGACGGACGCCCTGTATCCTAGTGAAAGCTACTACAGAGAGTAGAGATGGGGACAGGGGCCAGTGAGAGGGTAACCCCCTGGACTGGAAGGAACTGGAGGTGAAACATCTTCAAAGCGTTACAGGATCTGTAGACTCAGTGCTGTGTGGTGAGCTCCTTGAGGTGAGGAAAAGATGTCTGTCTTTCTCACCCCTGGATCCCAGCACCTGGTTCTGCCGTCTGGTGGGTCAGCGACATTCATTGACGAATGGGGCAGCATATTTACCAAGGTCTCGGTGACCACTCACTTACAGCTCTCTATGAAGCCCCTGGAGAGAGTTTTCTAAGGGTGGAATTGATTTTGACAGATGGGCAGGGACACAATGTACAACATTTTCCATTTTTGGGAGTAGGATGTGAAAGCGTTCTTGAGGATGAAGACTTTCCATCTTAAGGATTCCTTGGATCTCCCACTCAAGGCACACTTTTTTTTTATTGTGGTAAAATATATATAACATAAAATTTACCATCTTAGCCATTTTTAGGTCTATAGTTCAGAGGCGTTAAGTTCATTCACATTGTCGTGCAACCATCACTACTGTCCATCTCCAAAACCTTTTCATCTTCCCCACATGAAGCTCTATACCCGTTAAACCATGACTCTCCACTCCCTCTTCCCTCTAGACCCTGGCACCCATCTGTCTACTTACAAATTTGACTACACTAGAAAACTCATGTGAATGGAATCATACAACGTTTGTCCTTTCATGTCTGGCTTATTTCAGTTAACATAATGTCTTCAAGTTTCATCCATATTGTAGCATGTGTCAGAATCTCCTTCCTCTTTTTTTTTTTTTTTTTTGAGGAAGATTATCCCTGAGCTAACGTCTGCCACCAATCCTCCTCTTTTTGCTGAGGAAGACTGGCCCTGAGCTAACATCTGTGCCCATCTTCCTCTACTTTTACATGTGAAACGCCTGCCACAGCGTGGCTTGACAAGTGGTGCACAGGTCCACACCCGAGATCCGAACCAGCAAACCACAGGCCGCCGAAGCAGAACATGCAAATTTAACTGCTGCGCCACTGGGCTGGCCCCAGAATCTCCTTTCTTTTTAAGGCTGAATAATATTCCATTGTATGTATATGCCACATTTTCTTAACTCATTCATTCACCAATGGACATGTGGGTTGTTTACACCCCCGATTCTAAGGCATATTTATTGTGCACATAATCTGGGCCAGATAAGTCATGGGGAACCAGAAGTAAGTATAATACATGGCTGCTGCCCCTGAATTCCTCACAGTCTTCTCAGGGAGTTATATATTTGAGCAAATAACGTCAGTGCAATCTGACAAAGAAGGGCGTGCATGTGACCCTGCAGAAGGAGACCACTCTCTCTCTCCCCGGTGCAGGGGCAATATTGGAACTGAGTGTTCCTGAAGAATGAGTAGCTCACCTGGCAGATGGGAGCATCTTGGTGCCTTAGGCAGAGGGAACAACATATGCACAAAGACGACCAGATACTGCTAAGTGGTTCCGTGTAACTAAAGCATAAGTTGTGTGGTCAAAGCTGGCTGTATTGAAGGGAATAAGAGTGGTTGATCGACCTGGAAAAGTAGATTGGGGCTAATATTTGAAGGACTATTTCATAAAACGATAGAGAATTGCTTACAACCTAACACAAATATATATTAGTTTTTCTTGTTTTTATATATAAGGTAGCTTAATATACATACCATTTGGCACGTTGTGTTTGTTTGTTTTTTTACTTGATCTATATTGGCATTTTTTTAATATCCGTATACAGAAAGCATCACTGTTTTTTAGCTTCATGGCTGTTGTATTGTATGGATGTACCATAATTTATTTAACCAGCTCCCTGTAGATGGGCATTTAGATTGTTTGCCGTTTTTGCTCTCATAAGCAATGCTAATGAATAACTTTGCACAGACATCATTTCACACGCATGCAAGTGTAACTGGAGGATAAATTCCCAAATGTGTAATTGACGGGTCAAAGGGTGTATACATATGTAATTTTGATCGATGGTGCTGATTTGCCCTCCACAGGGGTTACACCAATTCTTATTCCCACCAACAAGGTATGGCGCTTGCTTCCCCACAGCCTCACTCAAGAGGGCTAGCGAACTTTTGGATTTTTGCCAATCTGATAGACGAAAATGCATCTTGAGATAGCTTTAATATGGGGATCTCTCGTTAAAGTGAAGGTGAGCTTCTTTTCTTAGGTTTAACTACTTATATTTCCTTTTCTGTGAACTCTCTTGACCCCTTTCAACTGGGTCACTATCTTTTTCTTATAAATTTCTAGAAAAGATTTAAATGTTAGTCATTTGGATTTTTGCTATTTTTTAATCAAAAACTGTTGTTGATCTGTATGATTCCACTCATATGTGGGAGATAAACAAACACATGGACAAAGAGAACAGATTAGTGGTTACCAGGGGGGAGGGGAGTGGGGAGTGGGCACAAAGGGTGAAGGGGAGCACCTATAATATGACTGACAAATAATAATGCACAACTGAAATTTCACGAGCTTGTAAACTATCACAACCTCAATTAAAAAAAACTGTTGTTGAATTTAATGTGCACTTTCTTCTTAGTGTCTGAGATGATCGTATGATTTTTCTTCTTACACCTAGTAATAGAATGCCGTATGTAGTAGATTTCCTATTATTTCACTGTTCTTAATTTCCTGAAATAAAACCCACTTTTTGCAGTGTATTATTTTTTAATGGTCTAATGAATGCTGTTTGCTAATATTACATATCTGATTTTTGCACCTCTATGCATAAGGTTAGACTATGGTTTTTTGTTTCTTTTTGCCCAATCTCTACCATGGTTAGGTGTAATGTTATATTTACTTCCGTAAAAAATTTGGGGAATTTTCTTTGTATTTACATACCCTAGAACGTTTAAGCATTATTGGACCATCTGATTTTTTAGGAGATAAAATTTCCCCAGGCCTGGACTTTCTTGGGGTCCTTTCTGGTCAAAAGCTCTTGGACAGCTTTGTGTATTTTTTCCAGTGGAGATTGGCCTATTTACATTTTCCATCTCTTTCTTCATGCTGCATTTTCTTCTTCTTTTCTTGTGGTTGGGTTCATTGGTGGACTATCTATCTTATTGTTCTCTCTCTCCTAAAGAAACAGCTTGTGGGTTTCTTCTTTAGTTCTCTGTGTTTCCAGTGTGCTAACTTATTAATTTTTCTTTTATCTTTATTAGCTGTGTATTTCTTACCTTTGTTTTATTCTTGACTTTTTCAGTCAGATGCTGAATTCATTTGTTTTATTCTTTGTTGTTTATTGACCTACATTTTTGAGTTTATGACATTTTCTCTGAGTGCTTTTTAGCTGTGTGCTTGGCTTCTGAGATATATAGTATTTTCACTACTTAGGAATTTTTAGAAATTCTTAAATTTAGGGTTTTGTTTCCTCTTAACTTAAGAGTATGTCTGAGAGTGATTTTTTGCTCATTTATCTTTAATTTTCAGGTGAAGAGGACTTTTTATTCTCTGATTCACGTTTATTTTTATTATATGGCAATCAGTGAATATCATCTATACTGTTCCTTTTTTTGGAATTTATTGAGATTTCTTTGTGGCCTAGAATCTGATCAATTCTTTGATTAATATTTTATGGGTGTTTGAAAAGAAAAATACATGATATATTGTCAAGGTGCGTAATCTGCATGGCTCAGTGCAGTCTGTCTTGTTGATTGTGTTATCTGGGGCTGATAGAGCCTAAGTTTTTGTCCACTTGATCTGTCAAGGACCGAGGTGCTCAGTCGTCTCCTGCGACTAACGTTGCTGCTTGTTTCTCCTGAGTCTCCGGTAATTTCTGTTTCATTATTGTTGCTGCTCTGTCTTCTGATGCATAGGTATTCAGAGCAGTTATTCCACGGCTGTGAATTTCTCCCTTTAGCATTAGAAAGTGTCCTATTTCTCATTTCACGCTTTTATTCTGACTTCTACCTTCCGAGATGTTGGGAGTGTGGCCTCTGCTTCCTTTTGTCCACATCTGTCTGGTGTGCCTTTGAATATCCCTCTATTTTCAACTCTGCTGAACACCTTGGTCTTATGTGTCTCTTGAATACAGCTTGAGGTTGGCTTTGCTTTGTGGACCAACCTGAAAATCTCTCTGATAGATCAGTCGAGCCCATTTACATTTGAGATGACGGTATTTGCTTAGTTCTGAAACATCATGGTGTATTAGGTTTTCATTTTTTAAAGTCCTCTACTACGTGGCCTGTTGTGTTTGGTTCTCCTGATGTTGAAGACGGCTTATATTTTGCTCTAGTTGTAACTCCTATGATTAGAACTTTATATGACATCTTCAGTTCTTATTTCTTTAGACACTATCTTCTTCATTCTCTACTGTGATTTATGATACAATAAGCATATTTCCCTTTCTTTCCTTTCTCTTCCCCCACCCAGTTTTAGCTTGTAATATTATGTTAGTATATCCCTCAGCACTTATACATATGCATATGATTTCGCCATAGACTCATCATCTTTGAATGATATCCTTCAACACCGAGGGAACATATATGAGACAATTGTTTCTTCTTTGTGATTTTTCTTCAGAGATATAATTGCTTCCCATTTTTTTAAAGTTATGACAGCAGGTTTGGTCATAGTTTTTACCTGCTTTATGAGAACATGACTTCTGGTGAGGGTTTTTCATTTTGTTAAGATTGCTACCCTTTTCCAATTTTTTCTTCTGGTATTTTTGTGTAGAAGTTATTGCTTCTCTTTGTTATTACTCACAATTAGGTGGGTGTGATTTTGCTGTGTTAGGTATTAGCCTAAGTTCCAGAGTGGGAGTAAGGGGTGGCAATGAAGGGGGTGAAGGGGCTGGGCGGGGTGGGGTAGCCTTTCAGATTTCACAAGCCATAGGCCTTCCCTTCTCTGTTGCCTCAGAGGCAGACTGCTTCCTGCTGCCATGGCTCCCTCTGCCCCTCGGTCCCAACCAGGCTGAGTGGGGTCCCAGCGTAAGCCCTGCTTGCTGTGTTTTCTGGACCCATGTTGAAAACAGAGACGGTTTTGCACTTCAGATTGAGTCTTTCTCCTTCCAGAAATGTCTTTTTGTTGGTCTTTCCTGCACCACACCTTCACCGCATCCTCCTGATGCTCCCTGAGTTCCTTTTCACTTCCTCTGATGTGGCTTCTGCGAATCTCAGCTGCTTTTGACAGCCTTACACATATTTTAGAGTCTTGCATTACAGTTGTTTTTGAATTTCCCTGAAAATTTATAAGCATGTTTTTTGGTTCTCCATCTCGCTTTTGCATATCTTTAGGAGGAAAAGGAGGACAATTCTGACATGTGAAGTGAAGGTCAGACATAAAGTCCAGTGGATGTCCTGACTGAGTCGTGGAATTAGTAGGAGTGGAGAGTGAGGTGAAGGTGCGGTGACAAGCCAGGTTTCTAGCTTGCGCAAGTTTCAGGAAAAGACGGTGAGTTTGATTTATCACGTTGAGCTCTGCAGGCCTGTGGGACACCCAGGTGGAGATGTTGAGTAGTTAGTCTTCTGTGCAAATTTGGAGCTCAGGGAAAGAGATAAAGAATGAGAGGCAAAGATCATTATTACTTTATGGCTTCTTCTGCCATTTATTGAGAGCTTGCTATGCTTCCGAGAGCAGAAAAATATTATCTCATGCAGTCCTAACAAGACAACAGGCTCAGAGAAGCAAAGTCATACTGATAGCAAGTGGCAGAGCTGATATTTGAGCCCAAGTATCTCTGATATTAAAGTCCATAAGCTGGCTCCCTTTTGAGTCATGAGCCTGCCCACGAGCTCACCACGTTGCTTTGGTGCCTGGTCTGAATTTGAAGATACGGCAGCATATTCCATTGCATTTCCTTCTGAGTGTGCAGGAGCAAGACATTTCTCAGTCTCTCAACTGAGAACTTTGGCAGAGTGGGCAGAACCTAGGTCAACCCCACCATTTTGGGGCCCAACAACTGCGGGTGATGACATGAGCTTGTGGTTGAACAGGCTACGGTGGGCTGTCATGCATACTGATTCAGGTGGCATGATGTGGGCATAGCTCTCAACCTTGTGTCTAGAATGCCAAAACTAATGCATGGCACTACACCCATGTGGATGCTGGAGTCAGCACAGTTGCACGAAACACACGCCGATAACTAAGAGATGTTGGTTTGGGATGATTTTTTTCTTCCCCTGTTTATAAAAAAATATTGACTGCTTTGAGCTAGACACAACAGCGATGGTAAATGTTAAAAAGAGACCTGTCCAATTAGGATGGCATTTGTCTTTGAAGTACCGTGTCCTTCTGATGTCCCTAGTGATACCAAGTGGGCTGGATAGAAATGGGCATTATAGAAAAGACAACGATACATTGATTTTCAGAAGTCATGCTCTTTCGCGGTACATGTGTGTGTGTGTGTGTACTTGAAAGAAATTGGTCACAGAGTAAAAATGTAAAAATATTTTTTAGGTTCATGTTACCTAGATGTGTAAGAAATACTACAATAGATTATTTGGTACTTTGCCTATTAATTCTATTTCACTTCCAAATGAAAGGAGTCTTGCCATTGCAGTGTCTAGTATGTGCCAAGCTTTGGGATAACAGAATTACATTAGGTGACGTGATTCGATGAATTAAGAAAAGGAAAACGCTGGGAACAGGGTCTGAAACATAGTAACTTTTATAAGAGTGCATGTTATTTTTATTACTACAAAGAAAATAATTAATATTGCAGATGAAAAGGCTGATATTTGGAGAGACTTGATAACTTGCTCAGGGTTACACAGGAGTTAGGAGGAAAGGGAGATCCACATCGCGTTCTTGACTCCAAAACCAAACGCTAACTCTTTCCCTCCTCCTCAAAAGTTACTAAGAAACATGCAAGGAGGCTGAATGTGATGAATTTCTGTGAGGAAATTCACAAGTGTGAATTTCAAGTTTTTTCCTGAATAAAGACTCAATAATCATTTCAGAAAAAAAGCAGGAAGTGGCATAAGAGCACTAATAAAGATATAATTTACTGATAATTCTTATCAGGTATTCGTAGACCGTAGATCTGTGTATTTCACAGGCCTGTGACCGTGTCTGTGCAGTAAATCAATATCCACAGTTGACACACGATGTGCAACGATAGTTATTGGACAATCTTAGCTTTGTTTGGAGGAGGGAGAATGCCATGGGCTCTTGGAGATGTATTTCATCCAGTGCCTCCTTTTAACTGATTTCTTGCCTTTCAGAATCCATTGTCAACCTTATTCCTTCCAGATCATTCTGAGCATTGTCAAACAGAGTGAGTTATATGCTTTCTTGTTGTGATCTTTCCACTTCCTTACCCACACACCAATCATATTTTTCTCTTCTCTCTTTAAGAGAAAGAACTGCTCTCTTTTTTGTGAATTGTAAGAGGTGACTTCCAAAGGAAACAGGAAGGTCACAGCTGTGTTTCCAGCCATGAAAGTGCTGTAACCACCACACAATTCTCTCGTTTCCCAGTTTGGTTTGAGGAATGCTAAGAGGGCCACTGTCAAGTAGAAATGAACATCTCCACTCGCTCCTTCTCTTTGGCTGGTTTGGACAGGCAAATAACAACCAACAGCTACAGTGATGTTACATTTGCGGGTTATGACCTGTAGACTCTTTATATATTCAGGTGTAAACTGCCTTCCCATCTCCATTTATTACATCTTTAAGCAGGAGAATGTATTCTCTGTATGGAGATTGCAGCAGCATCTGCTTCCATTAATGTGAATGCCACAGTTCCAAGCAGGAGTAGCTGGAACCAAGATTCTTGAGCTGAAGTTAAATAGGGTCAGTTTATTCACATTTTTAGTTCCCTTCAGAAGTCTGAGACTAGGGGGAAGGATTGGGAAGGTATCTGACAAGATGCTTTTGATAGAAAATAACAGAAAATCCAACTGAAACTGACTTAAAGAACAAAGAGACTCTATTGACTCACTTCACTGAAATTCTAGAGGTACTTAGCTTCAGGTCAGGGTTGATCCAGAAGCTTAATGGTTTTGTCTTGGTATGGGCTCCTGTATTTGTTATCTATCACTATGTAACAAATTACCTAAAAACTCAGCGGTTTACAACAACAAAAACTATTTCTTATCTCACAGCTGCTGTGGGTTAAGAATTCAGGAGGAGCTTAGCTGGGCAGTTTTGGCTCAGAATCTGTCAAGAGGGTGCAGGGAAGATGTCAGTTGGTTGTGTAGTTATCTGAAGGCTTGACTGGACCAGGAGGATATGTTTCTTAGATGGCTTGTTCACATGACGGGCAGATTGGTGTTGGCTGTTGGTGGGAGGGAGGCCTCACAACAAGCTGGCTTGCTTCCTGCAGAGCAAAGCACCCAGGAGCAGGAGAGAGCCAGGGGAAAGCCGTCTGGCTTGGTGAAGACCTGGAAGCATGACTTCCACCACATCCTGCCCATTAGAAGCAGGTCACTAAGTCCAGCCCCTTCAAGGGGAGGGAGTTAGGCCCCACCCTTGGAAGGGAGGCTAGTCGAAGAGTAAGCGGACTTACCTGAAAATGACTGGCACTCCACTCTCTGCCCCTCGTGCTTCTAACACGACAGTGGGCATCTGTCCATCCAGTGCTGGGCCGTCGCCAGGAGATCGCTCATTCTTGTCCAGGCTGCTTGTGGATGCTCTTATCATCTTGCTGGGGCTCAACCCCAGGATGGCTGAGGACCAGGCCTTCTCAGGGACCTACCAGCATCTAAGCTCTGTCCTTTCCCTCCTCTCTTCTCAGGAGCATTTTTGTAGTCCCCGGGGCGGGTAGCCTCGCGCAGATTCATCGCGTATTCGATGCATCGCGTATTCTCCCTCATCTGTTCTTCATGCCTGGGGCCTGTTCTTCTCTCCTCTCCTCCAGGCTTAGACTTGAGACTCGAGAGTCATAAGAGAATTGTTTTTCTGTTTTCTGTGCGCCATCTCTTCACTGATGCTGTGAGCCTCTGGGTGGCTGGAATGGGAGGGAAAGTCAAGAAGTAGCAGA
Organism: Equus przewalskii; assembly: GCF_037783145.1. Taxonomy (NCBI): domain Eukaryota; kingdom Metazoa; phylum Chordata; class Mammalia; order Perissodactyla; family Equidae; genus Equus; species Equus przewalskii. The sequence continues at coordinate 3,163,294 of NC_091839.1, read as the reverse complement.
AAATACAGGAGGAGACAAAAACTTTGATTATGGCCTCAAAAAAGGTCATGATTGGGTAGCCAGGGCCTGGGGGAGAGAGGAAGGGGCGTTGTTTACGAATGTAGAGTTTCAGTTTTGTAATTCGAAAAGAGTGCTGGAGATTGGTTGCACAATCATGTGAATACACTTAACACCGCTTAAAAATGGTTAAGATGGCCAATTTTATGTTACATGTATTTTTCAATTAAAAATAAAGCAAAAAAGCAGAAAAAAAACCACCCAGTAATTTACTTGTAGGATTATATCTTGCTCTAGGTTGTCTTAAAATTATTGAGTGATAAATTTCGTGGCCAGTAAATACTTTGCTTTTGACCAAAAAATAAGTAAATAAAAACAAAAATGGTCATGAGTGGGAAATAAAACTGCCCTTATTCAGATTGGGCTAAGAAGCGGGCAGTGGGGAATTCGGCCAAGGAGGATCGCTAGCACAGGGCTATCTGGGAGAGTCCCAGGAGGAGGGGACAGGGCTGTGGCTGGAAGGGAGGGCAGGAGCGTGGAGGAGGGGCAGGGAGAGGAGGAGGCAAGGCATGTGCTGTGGGAGAGGGGAGATGGGGAGGGCAGGGGGCGGGGTTGCAATTAGGATTCAACGGAGGGAAGCAGGTAGAGACCAAACTGCAAAGGTGTCTCTGTCTGCTTTCAGGGGAACAGCTGGTGCAGAAGCAGCATCTATCGGGGAACGTCTGCAGAAACGGGGCCATTACCCAGTTTGCTAAATTAAGGCAGGCAACAGTCACAGGCACAGCAGCCTGTCGGCT
>NC_091839.1:2997500-3160000 GCF_037783145.1 Equus przewalskii | reverse complement strand
TCGAAGAGCTCAGAAACATGATATGAGTAAAATCATGAAGATTATGGTCCAAAGGGTACCAGATAACAATCTAAGCTATTTATTCCAGATTCTTCTGCTTGTCAGAGATGTCCAGATTCAAGCCATTCAGTATGGGTCAGCCAAACGTGCTTGGCATCATTAAACCACTCAATTATATTTAGTTTTACTAGGCACCCCATTAGTGGTTGGTCAGATGGGAGACCTACTATGTGCCAGGCGCTGTCGCACATGCTAGAAATACAGAGGGGAAGCAAACAGACGCAGTCCCCTGTCCTCGCAGAGCTGCCTTTATTTTAGTGGTGACCTTGCTGAGGAGCAAAGGGCAGGCACCACATTTTCGTGCGCGTATCAAAACCTTCGAACATCCCTGCTCTGCTTATCACTTTTCTTCTGCTTCTTGCAAAGTAAATTAAAAGCATTTTAGTCAGACTTTCAAAGTTCTCTCTACTTGACCCCTGTCTACCCTGTCAGTTTTGTATCTAATTGCTGTAGACTGAATGTTTGTGTACCCCCCAAATTCCTGTGTTGAAACCATCTCCAGCGTGAGGGCGTTGGGAGGCGGGGCCTTTGGGAGGTGCTGGGGTCACGAGGATGGAGCCCTCCCGAATGGGATTAGTGCCCTTATTAAAGAGACCCCAGAAACCTCCCTCACCCCTTCTGCCATGTGAGGACACAGAAGAGACGGCCGTCCATGCCTGTGAACCAGCAAGTGGGCCCTCACCAGGCATTGAATTGCCAGCACCTTGACCTTGAACTTCCCAGTCTCCAGAACTGTGAGAGAGAAATTTCTGTTGTTTATAAGCCTCACAGTCTATGGTATTTTGTTCTAACAGAGCAAAGGCTGAATATGTGCTGAAGACACCAATGTACAGAATATGTAGGTTCCCTTGGTGTGCTCCAAACTGAACTTTATGCACACCTGCCAGAGTGTAGCTAATCCCAGCGTTAGCACCGCCTGGTTTTGGGGTGATTGTCTCCCCTTTCCAGCTATCCAGCTGGGCAGAGACTCAACTGTCTTCCTCTGAAGATGTCAAAGTTCACCAAAGAGCCCAAGGCCTGGCCACGATCCAGTCCTCTGACATTGCCACCTAAGCAGTGGAAATCCTGGAAGGACCCAGCCCTCACCTGAGCGCTTCTCATGGGATCTTAGTACCCACCCCAAGGCGGTCCTCATCAAGGAGCTGCCCAGGCGAGCGGGACAGTTTGTGGACTGGGTAATGAGGTCCTGGCCCCAGCTGACTTGGAGTGTCATATGTTCACGATGGCTGTGGGCCTTCTGGGTGGGAGGAACGGTGGCAGCAGACGTAGCTTCCCTCCCCGCCTCCTCCCTCCCTTTTCTCCCACTTTTCTTTTCCTCACTCTTTTTCTTCTCCTCCATTGGTATGGGAAGCAAGCTTAGGATCTCTGCTCCACCCAGGCCCCATGCCTCTGCAAGAGCCCACAGAGGGCTACAAACTGTGGCCCGGAGGACGTAGCCTGGACATCATGGGGCACGGAGGTGCTGGTGCCACTGAGTAGGGCCAAGTGTGACCTCCCTGTGACGCCCAAGGAAACTGGAAATACGCACTGAGTGGGAACGAATCAGGTCCCAGAGTGGCCTGCCAAGTGTTCTTGGGGCTGTGTCTTCACTAGGCCAGCCTGTAGTCACTGGTGGAGGTAACCTGGATTGGAGAAGGGCCTGGATTTCACCAGGCTCTGCTGACCCGCCCTCAGCTGTTGGAGGGCAAGGCTCTTCCCAGGACCAGCTTAGATGCTTCTTCTCATTTTCGAGCAGCGAGGAAGGGTGTCTGATGGGATAAAAGCCCGGCTCCTCACGACAATCCCTTTTAAACAATAAGCAACAGCTCCACCAGCCCTGCTTTAATGCTAAGTGCACAGTGTATAAATGGCTTTGATGACCATATTCATCCACTGCCTTATGTTTTGAAGTATTCCAACTTGCTTTGGTTTTATTAATGTATTTCTTTTATCTTTCATCTGAATAGTGTTCTCTATGTAAAGTGACCAAATGTGATTAATGATGAATAGATTAAGATAGGACAGGGTGTTTGAAAAATGACTTAAGGACTGCATGTAAGTCACTGGCTAGAGTCCCAAAATGCAAATTCTGGTTAAGTTAATGACTGGAAAATCATGATGGCCCAATTGCATGAGCTTTTGCATTATTTAAGATTGCTTTATAAACAACAAATAATTAGCATTTTATGTTGGAATGAGTTAATTATTTCTTAATTATTTCTATAGGCATTACAGTTCCAGAGTCAAAAGTTTCAGTGCAATTGACACATAGACATCGCTCGCACTGCCTGGCCGTCTCGTGTCTGTAAGTTACCGCTTCACTTTGCAAACGGCGCGGGAGTGTTCCTGTCCCGTTGAGGCTGGCACTTTATTAAAGCGTGTGCAACAGTCTGGTTTGCAGGAGGCTTCTTTCCCTAAGCAGAGCCTGTGCATTCTCCTGGCTGGGGTTTGAGGAAGGGAAAGTGCTTATACGCCTGGACCTGCCTTCCCCTGACAAACGGGCCTCATCATCTGGGCGGCTCGGTGCTCTCACTCACCTCTCAGGAGCTGGGGAGCTTTATGAAAAATAAATTAATAATGCATACTAAATTACATCTGCAAGAGACATTTAGGTGTATATTGCAGTCTTCAAAGATGATTAGATTTACGTTTTGTTCAAGTGGACTTGTCGCCCCATCTTCCAGGCGCGTCGTGAACTGCGGGCCTGCCGGTGTGGGCTGGGGACTGCTGGCTGCCCTGTACTGTCATGGTCACCAGGGCTCCAGGGCTCCAGGGCTCCAGGCTGCAGGTGCACTGCTGAGGTCAGCAGCCAGGGGAACCTGAGCTTAAAGTGACTTGACTTCCAAGAAGGAAGCCAGAGGCTTTTGTGGACAGGGGGCTACCAACACCGTCTGCAAAGGGACGCCCTTGTCGCTCAGTCTGCCGTGTGTCATGGAGAATCGAAGGCATCTCCATCCCGGGTACTCAACACTGAGGAAAAAAGCCTCCTTCAAAGTCGTTTGTTTGTTTGTTTTGTTTTGTTAAGCCACAAAGAAGGGAGAAACATAGCAGCCTGGACCGTTAAATCCTCGCGCCGGCTCGCAGCGTCCGCACAGGAAACACGCTGCCTGTGTAGCGGGAGGAGAGGCGGTATTTATCAGGGTTCAGAGCCAGTTCAGCCACACACTTGACAAATTATTTGTGGAATTGTTGTATTCATAGTCACTTAAATAAGAATCTGTCAACACGAAGGCTGAGCTTTGTTGCAACGGGTCCCCTGGTTTTTCCTGCACACCCAGAGAATGATGGATTGGAAGTAATGCAAATTCACTACCATTTTATATGCTGGTGCCTTCCTCAGAGACAGGGAACATAGCTCAGGATCATCTTGTAAAAGGCCGTAACGCTGAAGGCCTGCTTCTGTGTTGGAAGTCTTGCCTTTTCTTCCTTCTTCTCCTTTTTTTTCCCCCCAAATGGGACTTTAGAACAGAGAAATGGAATTCAAATATTTTCCTCACGTCTCATTTTGGAAAGCGCTCCTCACAGCAGGTGCGCATGCTGGCTTTTTAGGCTAACTCATGCATATGCTGAGCCCAGCTCCGTAATTAAAACAAATTGATAAATATAATTATTTGGTTTTATGGCAACTTAAAAGTTAATACCCCTTCGCAGGATGTTGAGTCTTAACTCTTGAAGAGAAAGTGGAAAAGCGAGGGCCGGAGAGGCCGCAGGGGCAGTGATGTGTGGCTGGCCGGCGTTCTAGGCAGCTCCGCGTGGCCTGTCGGGTGGCTTATGCTTGGATGGGGGAATGTCTCCTCGCTCTGTGAGGAGGCCAGAGCCGGGCTCTCACTCTCCCTCTGTGATGGGAGCAGAGGGTCTCCCAGGTCTGCCTTCCCAGCATTCTGAGTTCTGAAGGAGCATCGCCACCTCTAGGTAGGTCCAGATTCGCGGTGGCTTTTTCGGGTCTGACGAGAGACTCTGGGGCTGGCTGAAGGAGCAGAGCCCATGAGCTTGCCCTCCGTTGCCTGGACTAGATTTCTTCTCACACACGGCAGGCGCACTGGAGCAGAATTGCTCCACGGAGCTCTCCCTGGAACCAGGTTTCTTCGGAACGTCACAGGAGCCTTTGCTGCAGGTCTCTCGTGGCAGAAGAAAGCAGCTGGGAGTCAGGAGGCCTGGGTTCTGGCCTTGGCTCTGGAAGGAACTCTATGAGAGCCTGGGTGTGCCTGCACCATCTCCGAGCCTCAGAAGAGTCAGGGGCTCGTCGAACCACCCCTAAAAGCTTTTGGAAACATAATTCCTCTAAGTCCCTTGACACCAAACTCTAACTTAGGAAAAGCGACTAGAGACCAACCCCCACCAAGGAGGCCTGGAAAAGAACAAGAATCTCTCTCTGCCATTTTCCTCCCATTAGAACCTCTGCAAAGGAATCCTGTTGCCTAAAAACATATTCTTTTAAGCCACAGGGATTTGCATGGTGGAGCATTGCTTCAGTGGCCCCCGTTTTTAAAAACTGCTGGAGAGCAGTAGGAAAAAAATAGAAAAACCCAACGTAAAAACAAAATCCCACATTATATAACACGTCCTCTCAATACCACTGAAGAATATATGTAATATTTTGAAATCACTGACTAATTATTTCTAATCATTCCATAATAATTTATGGAGACACTCGCTGCTTTGGCCGTGTTCCTGTTTTGATCTAAATGTATTCTCGAACACACTGTCAAACCTCCCAGTTTGGCAACTGATTTGGTTTTGCTGAATTTCTTTCGTGTGTCCAGATCTCTTGCCAATGAGGCTGTGGAACATATTTTGACAGCTTTGTCGCTAAGTTTGTTGCTACTTGTGTCTGGAACGGGTATCAAATTTCAGAGATTAATCTGTTTGTTTCCTCCCTGCTCACGACGTCTGTCGGATGCCATTGGTGTGCCCGGAGCTGCTGCCACGGGCGAGGAGGGGTCAGGCCTCGTGGGCATGGCCAGCAAGAGGCACGGGGCGTCTCAGCCATGCCTGTGCTCTGTGCCTGGATGCCTAGTGTGCAGAGCCAGGTGCCGAATGGGACCCTTCTGGACCAGCGTGTCCATGGAAGCCAGGATTTCCACAGTGAGGCTGGAATTCACAAGAACATCGACCCCGGGCTGGGTGAGGCTGCCCCGTTGATTTCTACTCAGAGACCAGGCTTTCCCTCAGAGTTTGGTGAGCTGCAAACTTGAGACAGAAGCCTGACAAGACAGGAAGCCTGTGTTTCCTTTCTCTTTTTACGTTTCACCCTAGTCTTATTGGGTACTACGTTCTCTGATGGGCCCTTCCAAAATCTTCTAGAAGAGTGGCTCTCACAGTGTGATTTCTAGCCTAGCAACATCAACATCACCTGGGAACTTATAAATTTTCAGACCACCCACCCCTTCCCAGATCTGCTGAGTCAGGAACTCTGGGGGTGGGGCTGGCAATCTGTGTTTTCCTAAGCCTACCAGGTGATTCTGCTGCGCACCAGGGCTTGACATCCGTCACCTGGACTGTCAGTTGCATTGTCTCATCAAGTTTCATGAGTTTATTCTGACCGTTGATTCCTGAAGCCAAGTTAAGTTGGATGTTGTCTGTCTTTATTCACAAATAACTTTATTGAATCAACTCATTAGAATGAAGAGACATTGAAGTCCGGCAGTGACATTTACGTGCCAGCCACTGTGCCAGCCAACGAGGAGCCAAGAGTGAACACACGCCCGCTTATGCTTCAAGGAACTGACAGATTAATGGAGCAGAGGCAAAAGTACCTGGCCATTACAGTCCTGCGGGGTACGTGCAGGGTAAAGTGGGCATTCGGGAGACGGAGGCCTCGATAGGCTGACAGAGTGGGGCAAGAGGAAGCAGCGTCTATGTTGACAGCTTCAGGTCTGGTGGAGCAGAGGAGTAAGGAGTTCTGGGCAGAGGGACCGGCATGTCGATGGGCTGAGACAAGAAATAACGTGGAGCATCATTCCGGGAACATTGAAGTGCATCAGTATGGCTGATGGAAGAGAGAAGAGAAGTGAGGATGAAGTAGGAGAAAGGAGCTAGATCTTTCAAGCCAGCCTCAGGAGTCTGGAACCGCTGACGATTTTAAGCAGCGGCGACAAAATCAGACTCATGCCTGGGGACCTACCATCGTGGCTACCACATGGAGAATGACCAGCTGGGGGCAAGGAGATTGACCAGAGGTTGCAGTGATCCATCCGTTTACTCAACCAACATCCGCTCTGTTCCCGTAGAGGCAACACAGCCTGCAGAAGCAGAAGCCAGGTTCTGGGGTCAGGCGGAGCAGACTTAGTTTGCAACCCCGGTCTGGGACTTATTAGCTGTGGGAACTTGGGCATCATTCCTCTGAGCCTCATTCTCCTCATGTGTGAAAAAAGATAATAATAGTATTCAACCTGGAGAGTTGTTATGTGAGATTATGCTTATAAAACATTGACACAAGTGCTAGCGTGTAAGTGTCTAACACAAGGAATCATGCTATCATCATTGTGTGTCAGGCGTTTTGTTGGGTGCTGAGGCAACAGTGGAGAATAAGACAGATGTGGTCGCCCGCACACGTGGTGCATATGCGTGAGAGACAATATGGTCTGAATGCCATCAATGGCACGGGGATGAGAGAAGACTAACTGAGGGGCCATTAAGGGCATGTGAAGATGGGACGTGGGGGCAGGGGCAGTAGTAACGTACCGGAGGGAGTTGGAGGTGTCTTCAGGTTTGCAGTTTGAGTACATAAGGTTGAGCCCTCCCCTGGGACTGCTGACAAGGAGGAGGAGGAGGAGGAGGAGGAGGAGGAGGAGGAGGAGGAGGAGGAGAGGTTTGGGGTGGGAAGTGGTGAGCTGTGCTTTGTATCTGTTCTGGCGGAACTTGCAGGTGGAAGTGTCTGTCAGAAGTCAGATTCCCAGTGTTGGATAATAAGGAGAGATTTGGACTGGAGCTACTGGACACGTTTGCACAGCCCCCAGCAGCGTTCAAGGCCCTTGTGGAGAAGTGGGCACGCTCCCCGGCTCATCCCAGGACCCCCAGCAGAGTGGCCCTCCTCGCTTTGAGACCTTGTCCCACTCCATCTTAACTGCATTCGATTGTACATGTGCTGCCTTGTGTCTGGCAGCTCCTCTCTGTCCCCAGGGACATTTCCTTAATAGTCCTGCCTTTCGTGGTCCCCCCCACTGAGATGTTTTCTGCTCCTCCCAGGCCTTGTAGGACCCCAGAATCCCAGAGGAGAAGGGGCCTCGAGGCACATTTGAATGTCTCTGTAATCTCCCAGATGACACCTTGTTGTTACTGAGAGTGATGAGGGACTGACAGGGATGAGCAGGAAGGTGGTCCTAGAGCTCAAGTCCCAAAGCGTTTGCTGATCACCTGCTCCACTCCGGGAGCTCTTCCGATGCTGTGGGGCTGATGAGAGTTTCCGTGAAGATCTGCCTGGTCAAAATAACTAGTCCTATCTCTGTCACTGTCAGAGCGCTGCTCCAGGTGGAGACTCTGGGGAGGCAGGAGCCCGGAAGACCCTGCTCCGCCATTGTGACTAGGGAAAGAGTGGATCTTTACAGCTCACAGTCTGGAGAGCAGCACCCTGGGCAATGGGACACATGAGGGGTGTGCTTCCAGAGAGTGGAGGGGCTTCTGAAGGGTGAAATGCTCAATAGCTCTGATAGGCAAGCAGAGGGAGAGTGAGTCCAGCATGGGGGCTTTGCATCAGGCACAGGATGGAGATGAGCTGACCAGGTGCTGTGGGCAAACCCCACTGGTTACAGTGTTGCTACACGTTTGCCGTGGCAAGAGCTGAGAGCCCCTTAATATAGCCTAGCCCAGAGTGCACAGCCACCTCGAGACAGCTTACCAAACTGCAAAAGGAGGAGCCCTGAGCGCTCCAAGTCCTCCACTACAGGAGTCACAAACATAGATGCCTGCAGGGGCGGGCGGGCAACAGACTACAGTGCAGGGGCAGAACGGGAGGCGATGGGGAGTGCAGAACACACGGCCACCCAAAGAGGACAGCTTCGCCTCAGTTCCACACAGAAGGGGGCCCAGTGTGGCCAGATCTTCCTATTCTTCAAGGAAAACCTGGACACCAGGGATTTATGTGCAATCTCCAAGTTTTTAAAGATTAGTAAATAATTCTTCTTTTTTTTTAATCCTGTTGAGTCAAACAGGACCTAACCATGGAGCTGGATAGAGCAGTTAATGCTGCCAGTGTGCAGTATCCAAGACATCGGGGAGCAGACACTCCGTGGAGATCTTCCTGCCTGGAGAAGAGTTGGACTCAGGACCTCCTCTGACTTGGGTGCCCTAGGATGGGTGGCCTGAGGCAGGCAAGCTCCTGGGGGTCATGTTGTAGCTTAATGCTCTCGTCCCCTCTCTAGGCAGCTTCCCTTCTGATATCTGGCTGGCGTGGATGGGCGTGGGTGACAGGTTTCATCACCAACCTCAAGAGCCTGGAGGTCACTTAAACTCCTCAACAGCTGAAGGCCTGCCTGAGGATGGTCCCAGGCCAGGAGGGCAGGGATGGCTCAAGCCCAGGCCAGCCCCACGGGAGACGGGGTCTGGGAACTCTTGTGGATGTCTATGAAAACTGGCCTGCCTGGGGTCGGAGCTCCCTCTTCACAGTGCATGGCCCACTTGGGGGACTTCTGATGACTGTCCTTTTCCCAGGGCGGGAGATCACTTATGTGTTATATAAAGTGAAATAATGTCATTGGCCCCCCCTGGTTTCCTGTTGATTGACTTTTATAGCTTGCAAACATTATGCTGGATTGGTAAATTGCAATAAATTTAATCAAGAATTATTTTATTCAGCCTACTAATGAGGAATAATAGCATATGTATCAATTAGGCCTGTCAATTTGTGTGAAGAAATAGATTTACAAAGGGATAGTAAGCAAAAAAAAAAAAAATATCGTTGGTATCAATTCACTTCATTATTTTTAATTTGCTGTGAATATTGAGTGTTTCTAACATAAAATCATTCCTCAATTAAAATAAAACAGCTGTACTGCTCTCGGCTCCTCATCCCTTGTTTTTGCTTACAGATTAGCAGTTGTCATTGGTTTCAGTCTGTTGTCATCTCATTAATTTGCACCCATAAATGGGTAAAAAAGTATTCTCAACTGTCAGTGACAACGTCACAGAGCAAAATGGTTTTCTCATGTTTAGGGCAAACAGCGGGGTTTCTGCAGCAACAAAGCGGTGGCGGGCGGGGCTGGAGCCCTGGGAAGGCCCCGCCTGCCCTGCTCAGCTGGCACTCTTGATAACTCCCCAGACCCAGCCTTTTCGAGGGCTCTTTCCTATATAGCCTGTGATTAATGATTTGCAAAAATGCCCATGAAATGTCTTGCCTTCTCTTTGTCTCTGCAATGTGACTTCGCCACTCTGTCCATCAAGAAGTGGGGACTCTTTCTCCACCTTGCGAGTCGGAGCTGGTCGTGGGATTTGGTTTGGCCGTAGAATGCAGCAAAAGCGAAAACATGAATTTCTGAGCCTAGGCCTCAAGAGGCCGTGCATGCCTCTACTTGGTTTCTCATAGAACTGTGTGAGCCCCTCAGCCACCAGGCCGGGCCAGCCTGCGGGGGGAGGGAGGACCAGGCAGAGCGGGACGTGCCATCCAGCTGAGGTGGGCTTCAACCCCCAGCCTGCTGATGACCTAGCAGCTGGCTTCAGGTACACACAGGGGCCTAGCCACATCCAGAAGAGCCACCCAGCTGAGCCCAGCACCAACTGCTGACTCACCGAATGGTGAGCTAGGTTGTTGTGGAAGCCATGATATTTTGGGGTAGTTTGTTATGCAGCAAGAAGTAACTGATACATATCCACTATTTTAGAGCAACTTGGAGGTGCAGATTGATGTTGGAAAGACAGGCTTAATGTGAGATGCCCAGAGTCTGTGGAGGAGAAAGAATTGAGACAGGAATGGGAACAATTGGGCTACTGTATTCTCATAGTGGGTCTGGGAGAAATGGTGTGTTTGCACACACGTCCGTATAGACGTCCACACGTGTTTGTGTGAAAATGCACATATGCCTTTGTGTACATGCACCTAGTGCATATGCGTGTGTTTATGTGTGGCCCTGACGAGGTACAGTAAATGTCCCCTCTGGGAAACAAAGGAAGATTAAGGTGGACGACAGTGGTCTCCTCTCTCTCCCCTAGTCTGCTCAGACCTGCCACCTGGCTGCTGGGCAGAGATAAGCAGCTTCACGTGACCCCGGGGGACTCCACCAAGCGTACTCCAGGGAATTACTTCTCTCCCAACTTCCTCATTTCAGCAAACTCCTGGACTGACACCACGCACTCCAGAAGGAACCCCTCAGGACTGCCCTGCAGCAGTGGGCCTCTGTACTCAGCAGCCAAAGTCTGGGCCTCAGCCACCCTGACCGTGCTCAGCTTATGAAACAACCCAGGATCCTCATTACAGCCACATGAGGGACAGTGAGCGAGAGGAGGCGTGTGAGGATCAGGGTCATGCAGGCTGCTGCTGGCAGAGGCAGGCGGCCGGCCTGGGCTCCAGCACCCCCCTAGTCCTTTTCCCCTACACTGTTTGCCTTCACTGCCACCCGCCTTCAGGGCCTCCCAAGGGCTCCAGGTGCTGGCTCAACCGCTAGTCTACTGCACTGATCAGAACGCTTAAGACGCTTTCAGGGGCTAGAGAAGCATCTAACCATCACGCTGACAAGGAGCCCTGACCCTGGTAAGGGTCCTGGGTGAGCCTGGCAGCTGCAGGGCTGGCCTGGCTACAGCCAGGATCTGCAGGTCCTGGAGCAGACCTAAGTGCTCCTGAGTGTGTGAGGGCCTCCTCCCGCCCACCCCAGCCCAGAGGATGCGCTGGCCATTGGTCGGGTGCTCTGTGCTGAGCTCTTTACAAATACCATCAAAATGGCAGAAGGACAACAGAGGTTAAATGATTTGTTCTGTTCAAGGTCACACAGCCACTAAGAAGGGAAGCTGGGACGGGATCTAACAACAAAGTTCATGCCTCTTCCATACTATCTGGCTGTCAAATGGTCTTTGAGGTGGGCAATCCATCTTCTTCCTTCAGTCTTCAGTCATTAACACCCTAGCATAAATTAACGTCTTGTTCCTCTGGGACTGTTGGCTGAAAACAGGGTACTAAAGAAAAGCTCTTGGAGATGGAAACATCTCTGCATCTATGACTTGGGGGTGCACCTTAGTGCTCTGAATGGTTCCCTCAAGCCTAGAGAGGAGGCTGCCCATCCACACCACAGGCTGCAGTGGAGGAGAGGAGTTTCCCCTGGGCCTACTGTGTGCTGTGTGACCAAGAAAGGTGCAGATGAGTGCTGGACAGCCCAGACAACAAGCCCCACCCAGCAAGTTTTAGAGAGGTGGTTGGCCAAGCTCCCAGGGAAGAGGCCTTGGACTGCCTCTTGCTCATGTCCTCTGAGGCTCCTGGAGGGTCTCCTGCAGAGACCAGCATGGACGTTCTGTACACAGCCGTCCTGTGGGTCACCTTCCAGAGCGTGAGGAGCAATGACCCCGTCTGGAGCCCATCTTTAGTCCCAGGGTGCAGCTGCACGTGGAGTGGCGGAAATTGATGTGACCGCCTTAGGTTTATGGGAGCCTGTGGTCTTGCTGCATCCCCGGGTGCCTGCTAAGCTCTCATCCTGTAGCCAACAGTCAACGCTCGCATCTTCGGAATAAGCAGCAGCTGTTTACTGTGCAGGACAGCCTTGCTGGACAGGACGGTCTGTGGGTGGAGAGACGTCCGCGCCCCGTGGACACTGCCCAGGCGTACGATTGTCCGCTTGGACATTCCATCACCTAACGGCCCTGGGGTGGCAGAAAACCCACAGGCCTGGGAGACAGGGGAGCCAGACTCGATGCTCCTTTGAATCAGAGCCTGACACAAAGAGCTGTGGCTCGACCTCCAAGTGAGCCTGTGCCTAGTGACCCCTGGACACTGACGGGACCGTCACACTGATTTGAAACAAGGGGCCTGTCACCAGCCCACACTATCTATAACGTATTCTGAATTAATGGTACAATAAATCCTGTACTTACCATGAGAATACTACATTGATTTTTTGGGGTTAGAGGTGATAACTTGTAAAAAGTAAATATTTAAAATAGACCGTAACTTACAAAGCGGACCTTGCCATTTCCTCACTTTTTGGCTGTCTGCGCAGTCTGAAACACCGTGAGCCTCTTGGTGAGGGCTTAAATGGGCGACATAACCTCTGGGCCTCTACTTTGTCGGCAGAAATGGGCTGATCCGTGCCTGCTGGTTTCTGGGGCTGCTGCGTGGAGGAACTCCAGCAGGAACGGGCAGGTGCTTCAGGGTGTACTGTGCTCTGCTCCAGCGCGGGGCTCTGCTTCTCCCCATGGGCTCCTCCTGAGCCATTGGTTATAGGCCCCTGGTCCTGTGTCACCTGCACAACCAGGACGCCCGTGTGGAAGGATGCATGCGGAGCCCACAGCGCAGGGCTTGAACACGCTTAGCAAATAGTCATCACTGCTGGCCGAGGTTCCCTCCTGCATTGACCTTCTGTGTATCCAGCTGCTCTCAGCCAACCCCAAATCGTGAAGATTTTCAGTGCATTTGGGAATGGCGGCAGAGCCTCCTGTCCCCTGGGTTGTCCAGCAGGCTGTGTTGCTCCAGCATCCCCAGTGCACAATCTTTCCAGCTCGCCGGGAGCTGCCTTCTGCTTGGTGTGGGGCATCAAATGAGATCATAGCCCATGTTGTCATGGATGCAGATTTTTTATATTCCAGTTTATTTCCACGTGTGAATATCAGGCATTGGCTCGGCCAGCATGCCCTGAGGGAGGTGAAAGCTTCTATGTGAGTAAGAATTGATCAATACCTGAACCATTCACCTCCTGTCTTCCTTTGGGAGCCTTGTCTCCACTGGTGGGGGTGCTAGTTGCCCCCAGGAAGAAGACAGATGCCCGAGGGGCAGGAAGAAATGCACCTGCCTCCACCTCTTTCACAGCAGAAGGAAAATCATCAGTTTCAAAATGAGCCCCTTCGTTTTGGGGGCATGCAGCATTTTGTTAGGCTGGCAACGGGATAGAAACATTTAAGAAATGAGAATGAAAGTATTAGGTTGAATTTACATGATGTCAAGCCTCTAGATAAAACCTTAGAATTCAGCAAAATAGATCCATTTGAGGGCTACGTGATATTTATCAGCTGTCTGGATGTTTGGCTGCTGTCTCCTTGCTCCCCGAGGATGACTGAGTGGGGTGTGGAATCTCATCCACTCCAGCGGGATGTGAGAAATGGAAAGCTGGTGAGTTTAGACTTGGTACATGGCCAATCCTGGTAATTTAGGAACCAAAACTCTACTCTTCCTGGAGCTATTAGCTCTCAATATTATGGAAGGAGCTTTTCCATCCCAGACAAATGAGAAATGAACACTCCCTCCTAATGGTGGGCAATAACTCAACATCAGTCTCTGAAGATGTATGGGCCAGCCCCCTGCCAGTCTCCCTCAGCAAACAGCTGACATGTGGATGTTTTATCCTCCGCCCCTCCTTCTCTAGCACATGTTAATAAAAGTTCTATATAAAACAGAGTGATAAAGGAGATTAATACTTTTATTTCTCACATGTGCTGAACTCCATCTTTTCTTCTTGAATTACCCAATTGGAGTGTCTACACCACCTGAATTAATTAACCTTGTCATTGTCAATTCACCAATCCACCCAAATCATCATAGACAAGACCTCTGCTTCCTAAATAGAAAAAGTTCTATACAAACAAGTGCAGAAGTATTCACCGCCTGGGGAGCTGAGTAGGTTTGGGCTGGTACAGACACTCACCTGAAATTCTTTTCAACATTGATCCCCAAAGAAAATTACTTGCATTTGCCTGACAAACAAATCTGGATCTTGAAGGTCTCGGTCTATAGTCTTGGCATTTAGCTCGGCAACACCTTATCTGAATTAGAAATGTCTCTTTCTAAGAGGCAGAGAAATTAACAGAAATTATTTCTGGATCTATTAGCTGGGATGGAATGGTTATGGCTTGGGGTCCAGCATGGTATGTGTTTTCATTTTAAGTGCAAGGGCATCATTCTCTTTCTTCATTTTGGAAATTTTTAAGCTTTTATTAAAAGGCCTCCTTCCAGGTGAGGGGATGGGCTTGAGCATGAGGTGAGATAAGGGTGAGTTTCCAGAGCTCGGAGCTCTGAATGTCCACCTATGCTCAGGCTTGGAAGGCTGTAGAGATCTGTCACTAGCTACCCGTGTCCTCGGAAGGTAAGTGGTTCCTGGACCTGGTAGAATGGGAACTCACTTCCCCAGGTGACTCTCAGGGGAGAAGCCTCCAGGGCCACCACATCTCATGGCATCCTGGCCAGAGCTGGCTCTCAGAGATGTTTCTCGAAGGGTAGACCACCTAACGCCTGAGGGTGTGTTGGGCAGCGGGAGCTGCTGGCCATCGGTGGGTTTGTTCATCCCGACCCTGGCAAAGGGCTCTAGGATTACGTGAGCTGCATCCCCAGATGGGGTCTCCTTTTTCATCACTGGGAAGACCAGCCCCATTCAAGAGCTAACTCTTTATTGAGTATCTGCTATGTGACAGTTGCTCTCACGGGTGCTCCACATAGGCGTTTACAAACCCCCTGAGTGTGGTACTTTCGGAAATCTCGCTTTTATAGACGAGGAAACAGGCTCAGAGAAGCTGAACAACTTTCCCCAAGTCTCACAGCAGTAGGTGGGTATGGCAGAGGAATCGGCAGCTAGCCTTAGAAGCTCCAGGCCATGGTGGGTGATATATTCTGTCCAGTAGACCAGAGCCAGGCTGTCCAACATGTCTCAGTTAACTGGACCAGTGGAAAGAGAGAAATCAGATCATCAAGACTTTGGGTTTGCATTTGTTTTTGTTTGCGGTGATGTTCAAATGAAAATTTTATTTAGTTGTGTAAACCTGTCTCATGTTTCAACAGGCAGTGTTGCCCTCGCTTGGGCAAATCTGATGGGCGGACCAGTGGGGATGAGCTTGACTCGGTTTACACAAAGGTTCTTTTGTCTGGGCTGCGGGTGGATGTTGGGGCCCCGGAGCAGAGGATCCTTAGGACAGAGGGGTGCGCCTCTTCCCACCCCATACCCTGAGGGGCTGAGGCTGCAGGGAGAGCCAAGGGACTGATTCCTGAGGGACCCTGCGGGGGTGCAGAAGCACGGAGAGCACCAGCCCACCCCGCCAGGACCCCGCGGAGCAAGAGTGCTACTGAGCTAGAGGGAGGGGCTTTCTCCCCGGTGCCCCCAGAGGCTGGCACTGCTCTGACCCTGAGGGCGTGTGAACAGGGGGTGCACGGGGCTCACCTTCA
Source organism: Equus przewalskii (assembly GCF_037783145.1). Taxonomy (NCBI): domain Eukaryota; kingdom Metazoa; phylum Chordata; class Mammalia; order Perissodactyla; family Equidae; genus Equus; species Equus przewalskii. The sequence goes on along the minus strand of NC_091839.1, from coordinate 3,144,681 downwards.
TGATCTGAAGTGTTTGTGAGCCCCTGTGAGACCCCACCAGGGGACACCCAGAGATGCGAGAGGGGTCCCAGGGGCCTGGAGGCCTGGGTGACCAGTGTCAGCACAGTTCTAGTCGTTCGTCTCACAAGCCACGCTGTCACCCTGTCGGGCAGGCCTGGGAAATCTGTACGCACGTGAATTGGCCCTTCCCCACCTTTATTGCCGTGTAACTGACAAGTAAAACTGCATATATTTAAAGCGTACCATGTGATGATTCAGTATATGCATACACTGTGAAACAATTACCACAATCAAGTTAATTAACATATCCGTCACCTCACATAGTTACCCTCTTTTTTGTGGTGAGAACACTTAAGATCTTCTCTCTTAGCAAATTTCAAATATACAATACAGCGTTACACGCACCATGCTGTGCGTCAGATCCCCGGAACTTACTCATCTTGCGATGGAAATTTCTGCCTGTTTCCCCATCCCCAACTACCATTCTTTTTTTTTTTTTGAGAAAGATTAGCCCTGAGCGAACATTTGCTGCCAGTCCTCCTCTTTTTGCTGAGGAAGACTGGCCGTGAGCTAACATCCGTGCCCATCTTCCTCTACTTTATATGTGGGACGCCTGCCACTGCATGGCTTGATGAGCGGTGCCATGTCCGCACCCGCGATCCGAACCGGTGAACCCTGGGCCCCCGAAGCGGAACGTGCGCACTTAACTGCTGTGCCATCAGGCCGGCCCCCCCAACTACCAATCTAATCCCTGTTTCTATCAGTCCAGCTTTGTTGGGGGGGTTTCACATATAAGTGAGAACATGCAGTATTTGTCTTTCTCTGTCTGACTTATTTCACTTAGCATGATGCCCTCCAGGTTTATCCATGTTGCCACAAATGGCAGGATTCCCTTCTTCTTATGGCTGAATGATATTCCATTGTACGTATACGCCACATTTTCTTCTTCTGTTGACAGACACTTAGGTTGCTTCCATATCTTAAATCTTGTGAATGATGCTGCAATGATCATGGGGGCTCAGGTTTCTCTTTTGAGATCAAATGTAGCCTTTAAGATGAGGTGACTTGAGACTTGGGGCTCTACCAGGCAGGATTGAGGAAAGAAACGAGAGTACAGTATAGCAGTCAAGAGCAGAGCCTCTAGCTAGACCGCCTGGGCTGGAATCCTACCTCTGCCTTTTATTGGGTGAACTTGGGCAAACCATCCAACCTGACTGTGCCTCGGTTTCCCGGACGTCACACCCACACGTCGCCTGGCAGGGGCATTGTGGGAATGAAATGCGTTCTATGTGTGAAGGCCACTGGGAGCACTGTGTATGCCGGCGATTATTATTATTATTTTTATTATAAAGAACAGAATCTTGATTTGAGAGACTCAGGAAAATGTGCCAAAGCACCCTCACCCTTCACACGGTCAGAGAGAACGCCTCGTGATCTAAGTTAATATAATCTCAACTGGTTAAAAAATTCTGTCCGTGAGCCCAGTTAATTCCATGGTCATCCTGGCCGAGTTTGGTCCCAGTCAATGACAGACTTAAAATATCTGTAACTAAATCAGTAGAAATTAGACAGCAAATAACAGCTTTGTAAAATAATCACTTATCTGAAAATAGTTTAATAGCTAAAGAATCTTTATTGCTTTGTAAATTCATTCCAAAGGGTAATTATTTTTGAGTTTTAATGATCTAGTCAATTTGTTTACCATTGGTTTATAAATATATAGCATTTCTTTTGCTTATGAATGAAAGTTACTTGCAGTTTGATTTACGTTGCCTTTCATGCACTTCTTTCATATAAGATTCTTCTCCCCAAATCACAGCGTCCTCCTCTTTTCAACTGGTGGTGGCAGCCAAGGGATTATTGAAAAATCTAGTGGAGATTTTAAAGAATTTCTTCCACCTCCACTCCGCCTGCCTCTCGGCCTCCAGAATTACAGCCCGTGAGAGAATGTTAATAAAGGAGTTGGGGAGTGGATGGAAGGAAGCTCTGAGTGATTGCGAGTTCTCCTCTGTGCGGCTATGGGGCCACACTGGCCGGGAGGAGAGCCTGACTCTCGGGAGCATTGTGTCTCCTCTCTGGGACGCTGCTGCACAGCTCCATCCCCACAATTAAGAACGGTTCAAAACCAACAACCCAATTGAAAAATTGGCAAAAGATCTGAACAGAGATTTCACCAAAGAAGATATACGGATGGCCAACAGGCACGTGAAAACACGTTCAACATCATTAGCTATCAGGGAAATGCAAATCAAAACTACAATGAGGTATCACCTCACTCCAGTCAGAATGGCTATAATTAACAAGACAGGAAACAACAAATGTTGGAGAAGATGTGGAGAGAAGGGAACCCTTGTACACTGCTGGTGGGAGTGCAAACTGGTGCAGCCACTATGGAAGGCAGTATGGAGTATCCTCAGAAAATTAAGGATAGATCTACCATATGATCCAGCTATTCCATTGCTGGGTATTTATCCAAAGAACTTAAAAACACAAATGCATAAAGATACACGCACCCTATGTTCATTGCAGCATTATTCACACTAGCCAAGACTTGGAAGCAATCTAGGTGCCCGTCAAGGGACAAATGGATAAAGAAGATGTGGTTTATGTACACAATGGGATACTACTCAGCCATAAGAAATGATGAAATACGGCCCTTTGTGACAACATGGATGGTCCTTGAGGGTATTATGCAGAGTGAAATAAGTCAGAGGGAGAAAGTCAAATACCATATGATCTCACTCGTAAGTAGAAGATAAAAACAACGACAAACAATCACATAGCAACAGAGATTGGATTGGTGGTTACCGTAGGGGAAGGGGGGGGGGATGAAAGGGGTGACTAGGTACATGTGTGGTGATGGATTATAATTAGTCTTTAGGTGGTGACTATGATGTAATCTACACAGAATTCAAAATATATTACAATATACACCTGAAAGTTATATAATGTTATAATCCAATGTTACTGCAATAAAAAAATCATAAAACAAAACAAAAAAACAAAAAACAAAATGGAACAAAACAAAAGAACAGTTCAGATTCATCATGTAGTCAGTGCTGAAAGGTCCACACAAAACTGGCTTTGTGAAAGGAATGATGCTTTATTTAGCAACTGCCCAAGTTATGGTGTGAATTCCTGAGCTGGAAATAAAATGCATTTTCCTGGCTGGCAAGCAGTCCTTCCGTGCATAACCAACTGGCCCAAGGAAAGCTGGAGCCGGGAGAGAGCGGGCGGGGGCCCAGCCCGGAGCCTCCAGGAGGCTCTGGCTGCACAGCCTTCCAGGTGTGCTCTGGAAATCCCAGGTCCCTCCTCCTCTGACAACTCCTCTTGTCAAACGCAGCTGGCGAGTGGGCCACTGGGGCACCCCTGCATCCCAAGGGCCTCTCCAAATTGCCTTGTCCCCAGGTTCCCTCCTTCCCAATATTTCTCAAAACGTGTGCGGGAGCCTTTGTCATATGGTGATGGATAGAGGTGGTGGAAGGCGAAGAACAATGCCCCGGTCTTAATATCTCTTTTCCTTTCTTGGTGGCAAAGAGGCTGCAGGGTATAGAGAATGTCTCAGACCCCACTCCCCGCAAAGCCTCGGGCGTGTTTATCACGGTGCCAATAAAACCAGTGCGATTTATGGCTCTGCTTTTTAATTCATTCAATTCTCTGTTCATTGGGAGGTTAATGTTGTTGATCTATTTTCTCTTGAAACAAATGAAAACAATATGTGCTGACACTGGCTTGGACTTTTGACATGGACCAGAGAGGTCAGCATTTAATTTTATATTTATAGACTACACGGACAATATTATCTGTATTAAAAACTGCTCACTCAATCCTTGTCATTTTATAACTTGGGTCAGAGGCTCCCGTCTCAGGGCTGGGTTTTCTCTCCCAGGCTCCTCTTTTCCTTTTTGTTTCTCCTCTCCATGCCTTTCCACCTTTCTCTCTCTCTTTCTGTTTCTCCTTCCACTGCTTGATGGCCGTTTCTTTCTCTTTGTTACTCTTGCTCTCTGTGTGACATGATGCTCGTCCATACTTTCTCCATACATGTGTGTGTGTGTGTACCACCTTCTCCCTCACTTCTCTTTCTCTGTTAACCTCTCTCCTTCCCTTCATCTCCGGTATATTTCTCTCCCAGGCAGCACTATTCTATGCTAAAGGTGAGACTCTTCTGGATTTGATGTTTAGATGCATCCTTTGGGCTCTCACTATGAGGCTGGTGCTCTGGATTTGGGGAGGAAGCAGAAACAGGGGTACTAGGGCTGAGAAATCTTGAGTTTTGACAGTGAGAGAACTGCCTTTCTTTGAGACAGGCTTTGAGTGATTCTGAGTTTAGACTGCTCTTTCTTAAACCCCATGTTCCAGTCCTCCCACCGGCAGTGGCAATGGTGACAGCTGCAAGGAAGCCATCATCATCAGTGGAAGTGTCTCTTCCCCGAGCTTCTGTTTCCTGTGTTTATCCAGCAGAAGTCACTGGAAGTGATGGGCCATATTGCTTGATGCTGGATCTAAGCAATCAAAACAGTTTGAAAAATGAAACAGGAGCAGCAAGCAGGTGCCCATGGAGAGAATCCTGGCCCTGCCATCCACCAGCTCTCTAGCTGGAACTAAGTAGCTGAGCTTGTTGAGGCTCTGTCTCTAACGCTATAAAGTGTGAACAGTGACGCAGACATTTCACGGCCGAGGTCAGAGGTCATTCTGGCATGTTGCCTGGGACACAGTAGGCACACAGTGAATGGAAACTAATGACGACCTACATCGTTATTTGGTTCTTTGAGGGAACACATCATTTTAGTCCAAAGACTATATTAATAAGGGGATTATTTTTAAAATAACCTGTCTGTGAAGATGCAAAGATCAGGAGATGCGTTGGAGATGTGGCCATCTGGATCCCGAATCTGTCACCTCTTGATGAGGTGAGTCATTCAACTCTCTGAGGCCTTGTCTGTGCATCTGGGGCAGAGATGTCCCCACCCTCTGCGGTATCTTTTTGGTGACTCTGTCTGCTGTACTCTGAATGCCCAGAGGTGTGCGAGTCAGGGGTGGCATCTTTCAAACGGGCTTTATGGATGATGTCCCCAGGGGGTCAGCCACCAGCGGTGTGGCTGGGGTCTCCACAGACTGGCATGGGCTGCTTCACACCCCCTCATAGTTTCTGCATCCTCACCTGTGAAATCTGGGTAATGGTGCTGCTCCATCCATAGATGACAAGAGGATTAATTAGATGCTATATTTAAAAGACTTTAGATCCTTGGAGGAAAGTGCAGTGTAACTGATATCTAAGAAGATAAAATATTTAAACCATAGCCTCCAGGGGCCGTTAATCTTATTGTATTTTCAGCATTTTAGAAATTTTGTATGAAAACATTCTTTAAGAAAGCTTCTCTGCCCAGACAGCTGAGGAAGAAACACTTCCTAAGAGAGTACAATAGCTTGGCATTATTCTCCCAACATCAGCTTCCCCCATTCCTGGTCGGCCCTACCCCTACCAAGATGGCAGAAATGAATGGCTGTCCTGAATCTTCTGACCCATCCCTGGAGCCAGTGTTAATGGCATAGTGGAGTGGCCTGCAGGTGCTGCAGAGGTCCAGACCGGTTGGAATATCCAGGCAGATCCTGGACAGACAAAGAGATTTTCATCCGAGAAAATAATGAAAGGACTAATTTGAAGTGATGCCATTTCTTCACTGGAGATTGTAAACGTGCTGCTTTTGGGCTGGATGGGATTTAACTTAGACCAACCCTCTTGCTTTAGACGATGAATGACACTGAGACCAAAGAGACTAAGTGCTTTCACCAAAGGCTTTTTGGGGGAATGGTGACCAGTCCCTGGGCCTCCCAATTACAAAGGAGCTAAAGAAGCTTGAGTTTCAGGGCCCCTATTAGCATGAGTCCCTTCTTATTGAAAAAAGGCCTTGTGCCTATTTTTGTATTTGTAGTGTGATATTATTTTTCTTAAAGAGGGCTGCTAAAATTATACCAGTTTCAGACCCCACTACACCTGGGTCTGCTCAGCCAGAATGACTTTCAGTTTAAGATCCATATTCTACTCAGATTTTCCTGGTTGCACTTGACAGAAGCCCAGTTCAAACTAGCCTGAACAGGAAAGGGAAACGACCAATTCATGTAACTGAAAAGTGTAAGGTACAGACGGCTGCAGGCACAGCTGGACCAGGAGGTCAACGATGCCATCAGAACCCCATCTCTTTCCGTCTCTCAGCTCTGCAGTCTTCCATATTGCCTTCTTTCTCAGGCAAGTTCTCTCCAAATGGTGCTCCCAGCAATTTCCAGCTTTAGCCTTCCTGCTTAGCAAACTCCCCGTAACATAGTGCTTCTTCCCCAGTAATTGCAGCCACGTTCCCAGGGGAAGACCTTCAGTGGACAGTCTTGAAGGGTTCATCTTTGAACCAAACAGTTTGTTCAGGGAGATGAAATGGGCTGGTTGGCTAAGTAACGTCTCCCTCTCTAGAGCTCCATCCAGATCGGCTGGACTGAGAGGTGAAGAGAGCTGGTTTCCCTGTAAGAACATCAATGTGTTGTTACTAGAAGTGGGGACAATGGATTCTGGGCTGGCTAAGTTGAACCATACTTGATCCTCATGGTCTTGGGCATTTTCTTTCTCTCAGAGATACCCAGCTCTCAGTATGTCCCAGATCCTATCTCCCGTGCAGATGAGCTAGATGCTGTGAGCTGTGACCAACCTAGTCGGATGACCAGGGATCAGTCGGGACCATGCTTTCTGTGATGGATGCCAGCATGGACTGAGGACCAAGGACTAGTGTCTTCTTTCTCCCTCCAGGCACTTAGCTCTTCAATAATTTCCTGGAATTTAGACCAGTCCCAGGCAAGAACCTTGAATTATCTGAGATTAATTTGCTACACAATGGAATGAAAACCCAAATTGGACATTAAGTTGTCGTAGAACAGTGAAGGAAGCTGCATTCTTGCACACGCTAGTTAGTGGGTTGAGATTCATGTCTCTACGTGTTATTTGCAGATTGCACCATCCGCAAGATGCTTCTGATAGGGTGGGCCAGGTGAGGCACTGGGATTATTTTGTCTCTACCTTAAATCAGGACAATAGGAAGGACAAACTGTGAACAAGAGCGTTCTGAACCAGACAACTGTCCTTCCCTCCCCTGAGTCAGGCCTCAGGCTCCAGGAAATTCTGAGCACCCTGGGAGAGAAAGGGGTCAGGTTGCAGTGCACTGGGCATATTCAATATAACTGCACCATTGGTTTCCCGAGTGTGGCACATCTTGCCTGATTACGTTGCGTGTTCAAGGAAGTAAGAGTTGGATTGGCCCCTGTCTGGTGACCTTTATTTTGGCAGAAAGCTAATAGACATTCCACTCTACAGAGAGGATGCTCTTCAGAGGAATCCACACACTAATGTGGGCTTCACTTCCATCATTGTTGTTAACTGAAAGAAGGCTTACATCAAATTTTTACCTAATGATTTGTACAGCATTCTTACATAATTAAAGGAAAGTGATGCAAGTCAATCTTCAGTACTTTGTTAACAGAGCCATTTTCCTTCCTCATTGCCTCTCAGGCTTGGAGCTATGGGTAATTATACGTGTATAAGAGGGCATAAAGTGGACTGCAGAGGGGTTGGTGGTGGTGGGTGGTGAGGATTTGTGCTTTCTGCCTGGTGGAGGATACAGGACAGCCTCCTAGGCTGGCCCTGAGCTGGCTGGTGCCTAGATCATCAGCCAAGAGCACACAGAGGGTGTTGACCATCCAGGAGATCCTGGGCCTCTCCTGGCACTTGTCCCCCACATACGTACCTTCACCTTCTGCAGGTGTTCCCCCACACCACTCGTTGCTGTGAGGAGTGGAGAGGACAAGATGCAGGATGGTGGAGTGGAGGATGGTGCCTCCTATCAAGGAGAAGGAGAGGCTGCAACAGAATTGAGGTCACTCAATCCAGCGCCCGCCCTCTAAGGTAGAGCTCATGGAACACCCAGAGAGATGTAGGGTCTGGCTACACAGCACCTTAATGTCTTTGAATGGGAGCGCCTCCTGCCACATGTATTCTCTAGTTTGCCAAAGGACCACCGTTCACTGATGCCCTCTCTACAGCCTGACTGACACCTTTATGTTACCAGTTTCGCCCTGGAATTTGCAACCCCTTTGTCTGAGCACATTTGTGTCCTTCAGACCGAGTGAGACCTGTGAGAGCTCATAGACCCTGAAACAATTCTGAGGGGACGTTCTTGATCTTCATAAGAAAAAAGATGAGAAACTTCACCTTTTTCTTGAAGTGGTACAGTGACTCCTAGCCAGTGTCTCTCCATTCTACTGTCTCCTCAAATCACATCCTGCCAAGGGATCTTCCCAAACTCAGCTCGCTGCACAGCCCCCTCCTGTGCCCCAAACCCTTCAGAGATGCCCGCTGCCTATGGGATGACAACAAAATCCTTCCACTGGGCATTCAGGAACCTTCAAACCCAGTCCCGACACACCTTTCCAACGTTACCACCACCCCACCCCGACCAGGCCTCCAGCTGTCTCAGGTCCCGCGGCCCCTGGGAGTGCAGATAGCGCTTGGCTGCCTCATTTCTCCACTCTGGGACTTTAGGAAGTGCAGTAGGGAGATGTAAGATCACTCAGGACTTTTCCACTCTTCCTGCCTGCTTGGGAAAGCATTCACCCTCTTTCTGAGCCTCACTGGGCTCCACAGGAACTCTGAGAGACCCTCTCAGGTCCAGCTGCCATTTCCAACCAGCTGACATTCCCTCTCTGCAATTGCAACACCTCCCTGGGCTTCGTCAAGAAACAGGCCTGAGGTGCCCTCTGTGCTTTCTTCCTCACCTGCTGAGACTGGCTCAGGACCCATCTTCCAAGGCAGGAGTGGTTTTCAGCCCTGACTGCACCTTAGACTCACCTGGGAGCTTGAAAGATGCCAGCAGCCAGGCCACACCCCAGAACAACAGGGTCAGAGTTCCTGGGAGTGGGACACAGGCATCTGCACTTTCAGAGCTCCCCAGGTGAGCTCAGTGTGCAGCCAAGTTTGAGAAGCATGGCTCCAAGTTCATGGTTCTCTGCCCGAGCTCCTTGGCGTAGCCTCAAGAGCCTTTAAAATACCTGAGTGCTCAGGCCTCACAGAAAACTAACAAAAAGAGAATCGCCAAATGTGGCTCTTCGCCACCAGCTTTTTAAAAAAGTTTTCCGGGTGAGTCTAACCTCTGATCTACAGCCAAGTCCAGGAGGTTCGTTAAAGGGGGGCTCTAAGAGGACAATGAAGGTTTTGGCAGAAAGTGATCTATTCCATGTAATGGCATGAAGACCACACAGTTCACGGTCCCACCAAGCTGCAGCCTGATGCAACACCCCCCTACACAATGCCGAGGGCTCAATTATGACCCCACCGCCCCTCCACTGAAGAAGTGAGACCAAACCCATCCTTGGCCGATCATATTGCATTTTGGTCTCTGTTTGCAGACACCCAGAGTCCCAAGTGAAGCTTCACCAGCCGTGTGGCTGGGGTGGTCCCCTCCCCGCAGCCAGCAGTGTGCCTGCAGTCAGTGACTTGTGCCTGTCACGTCTTCTTCATGGGCAAGGTGCTGCCACTCTCTCTGTCTCCGCTGGGACATCCTGGTCTCCGCTGTTTGGAGGATGTGGACCGAGGATGACAAGGGGCAAGTGGGGGAGGGGGCAAACTGCTCTGGCCTTTAGCTGGAATCTCAATTCCTCCCTGGAACCCAACTGGAAGTGCCGGCCCCCGTGGCAGTGTTGTGGTCACGGGACAACCCGCATCCTATTTCACTATTTAGTCACATGACACTCACGGGTGGGCCGCGTGGGCCATGGCACTATCCCACAATTGAGATTTAACATTTGTCCTCAGCAAGTACCAGTCCAGGTTCTAGCTGTAATCATTGATTCTGCAGTTGCTCATTAAGCATTTCACAGTTCTCAAACTTTAATAACTTTACTTATGGGCAGGATAATAGCAATCTTCTTGGTAACGAGCAGAGAATTTTCTTCTCACAGATGATATTAGACTTGGATTGTGTTTTCCAAAGTACACAATTTTCCTTCTCTTATGCCCTGGCCATTTCCCCCCGCAGGATCTAGATGATAATGTTTCTAACCATGTAACACAGGTACCCTAAAACTTAATAGATTTGCCTTTAAATGCCACTTAGATACTGTTTCTATCCTACCTATAAACCAAGTTATTAAAATTTAACAGGAAAGGAGAGTTTATGAAGACCTGTTCTATAGTGTAATAGATAAGCAGGTCAGCACCCCTCTGAGAGGGAGCACCGTGTGCATAAAGGAGAGCCCAGAGGCCGCGCTGGCACGGCTCCCTCAGGGCCGGGTGCCTGGGCCCGAACTTGTGCCCAGTGATGTTTTCAACTTCCATGGAACTGGTGGAAACAGGAAAAGCATTATTTATGTCTGCGAATAGCTCCAAAGGAGATGTGGTTACTCCTTTGGTGCGTAGTTTCTTTTTCCCAGGACAGCCGTCTCCCTGTGGAAGCCTGTGAATTACCCGGACATGGGACAGTACCCACTCAAGCTTTGTCCTTTGTTCCTGGGGAAACCTGGCAATCCAGGAGTTTTAGGCCGAATGTTCAGACAACTTCGTTTCTACAGGACTTACTGATGCTTCGGAGAGAAGTGTGGTGGCCGTCTTTTTCTCTGCATGTGGTGTCAGTGTAGCACTGTAAAATGATGTTCCTCCTATGGCCGTTTGTGTGTGTGTGTGCGTGTGTTTGTGTGCATGTGAGTAAGCTCACAGGAGGCTGGAAACCAGGCCTACAGGAAAGATGTGGAAGTACACGTTTCATCTCGGGCTGGAGGAGCCACGGGAAAGGAGAGATGGCTGAGGCTCAGTGGAGCTCACCTGTGTCACACAGTTGGTGCCTTGTCGTTGTGTGACTTGGGGCAGAAGAGTCCCGGCTTTGGGAAACACACTACTGTGCTCTGAGGTGGTTTTGGTGCTGGGTCTGGGGGGCAAGGCCATTCCCCTGGGGATGGGGCATGGGGACTGGGCAGAGAGGTCAACAGAGTGCTTTCTCATCTCCCTTGGGCTCTCCCGGAGTCAGGTGGATGTGGACTCTGGGAGAGCCTGTCCACTTTGTGGCACTGCCTGGGGTTGGGGCACTTTGGCCCTTGGAGGCTGGTGACCACAGGAATGCCTCAGGCTGGTCTGGGTGTGCAAATGCAGTCTGGGAGGTGGCACAGGTGTGCCTCCCGCCTGGGTGTCATCGCTTTCTGATTCCCCTTTGGCACGCAGTACCGCCCAGGCCTTCTTTCTAGGTGTGTCCTGGAGCTTCTGACGCAAGACAGTAGAGAGAGAGCTGACCTTTGTCTCTGCTGCCTCCTGAGTCCCCATGAAGCATCCGAAATGGGGGAGCACAGAGGAGGGAGGAACCTCAGAAGGTGACGATGTCAGCGGGTTAGTGGGAGCGGGAGGGTGGAAGGAGCGGCTGACGGGTGAATGTGAACTGAAGAAGTTGCAACTTGAAATGTGCATGGGCGAGGGCTATGAGGGGCTGACAGCAGGTGTGCCTGGTGGAAGCTCAGAGCTGTGGAGACAGACAGCCCTTCCCAGCCCTCCCCTCCCCAACTCTCCCCCCACCATACTGACCCCAGGGAACAGGGTGAGAACTACGCTTAAACTCCCCCGGGGCAGGCTGGCTGCTCTGTCTTCCCCTTCTCATTCTGGGTTCCCAGGCCTACTGGCACGTTCTTTCCCACTTGCCCCAAAGTGATCCACTGGGTTGACAAGCCTCCATCCTAATGTCTTCAGAGACAGCCATCAGTTTTTCTCTTTGGGGAGAGGCCTAGCAGGAAACATAAGTGCCCAGTGGCAGAGGAGGCTGGACCAGCTCCCTAAAAGTCATGACCCCACCCTCTGCTGTAAATATGAACAGACAGCCAAGGACGAGGACAAAAGCCAAGGAAAGTCACAACCTAGACCCTGAAGTGCCATATGGACTTGAAGTGGGGAGATCAGAGTCCAGCCTTGGCTGAAAGGCCATAGGGGAGATCAGAGCCCTGAAGGCACTGGGGTCAGGCGTGAGAAGCCAAATCGCTGACTTTTGGTTAGATGGTTCCCTGTAACATCGTGGTAGCAACAAATTTTCCACACCTCCAGCTTTGAAGTTCTTGGTTATGGCGTCCAGTGTCCAGGGGTACCTCTGTCTGAGGACCCAGGATGAATTCTCGGTCACAGGCAAGCCCCAGCAGGAAATCTTGGCATGCTGGGGAGCAGAGCCCCTGGAAGTGAGTGGGTTTCTGCCAGTGGAGCAGAGTGGGGCTCTGAGCCAAATTTCTTTGTGTCTAAAAAAACGTGATCTTGGGGCTGGCCTGGTGGTGTTGTGGTTAAGTTCTCATGCTCCCCTTTGGTGGCCCAGGGCTCATGGATTCGGATCCTGAGCATGGATCTATACACCACTCATCAGCCGTGCTGTGGCAGCATCCCACATAAAATAGAGGAAGATTGGCACAGATGTTAGCTCAGCGATAATCTTCCCCTAGCAGAAAGAGGAAGACTGGCAATAGATGTTAGCTCAGGGCCGATCTTCCTCACCAAAAAACCAAAAAAAACACAAAACAAAACATGATCTTATCTCTATTAGCAGACCAACATCCTGTTTACACCTAGTTTCCATGAATTTGGAGAAAACCAGTTGATTATAAACAGCTCGCAATAATGCCCAGCTGACTGATGAAAGTAACGGTTCATGTCTTCATAAACAGAGCAGTGGAGACATGTTCGAAGTCTACAGCTTCAGGCGGAAATAGATTCCACTCACAGACAACCCTGCCCTGCGCACAGTAGGCATCTAGTAGGTGATGCTGATGCTTCAATGTGGTCAATTCGACATCCCCAGTAGAAAAGGCACAATTGTCACTCACTCACATCTCCCCAGCTTTTGGTGCTCTTGGACTAGCGTCTTCACTGGATGGTGAGAGACTGACACATGAGACATGCCTGGGGCAAGGTGGTCCCCATCAAGGCCCCACTCGCTCGTTGAAACAGCAAATCAAGAGCAAATTGTGCTGCTAAGGATGGCCCCACTGAACTCACTTGCCCACACTAAGCACGCTGCTGTTTAGAGCCCTAGATGGCCCGGCCTTGCATTGTATCTTGCCGCATAATAAATCGTAGCCCTCACATTAACCGGTCAGGCTTCAACGATGGCCAAAGTGCAGCTGCCGGTGGGGCCCTGATCAATACGGCTTTCTATTTATAGGATTGTTACAAATGGAAGTTTTATTTAAATGAGACAATGCTGAGGAGGACACAGAAGATCAATCTGATAAAATACAGTAAAGGAGTTTAATTTGGATTTGATACCCAGCACGCACACACACACACGCACACACACACTCACACAGACTGAAACCCACCCTCCATGCTTTCCCCTGAGATACAAACATGTTGCAGGGAAAGGTCAGCACACTGCAAACACTCCTAAAATAAGCAGACTCTGAGAATGTGCCGGGAGGAGGCAGGAGGCTAGAGAAAAAGCAAGAAGAAGCCGGAGAGACGCACAGCGGCAAGGACGTGGGGCTGCGGCTGGAAGGACCCTGGGCTGCCATGCCTCTGTGAGGGCCCTACTGTGTGGCTGTGGAGACGCACCTCATCTCTCTGGAATGCCGTCTTTCTCTCTAGAATGGAGCCCACCCACTCTGGCCCTCCGTGGTTCCCCAGAAGGGACATCATTGTAAAGGAACAGCCACAAATGGAGAAACACACTTTTGCTGCCTTGTCCATCCCTGATTCCTATTCCCCAGACAACCAGGACTGAGGACCTTTTGGACACAGGGAGGCAGGGTTTTAAGCACCAGCCCCACCATGACTGTAGCTGAGCAAGAGGAGGTGGGAAGGGACATTTATCTGGAGCCTTCTGGTAGAGACTCCGTACATGTGAGCTAATTGAACCTTCCCACCACTGACAGGGAAGAGTGGGGCCACGCCTTCCTCCCTCCTGAGCCTCTGGTTTATCCTCTACAGGTGAGGGTAGCAACGCCTCTCCTTGCAGAGCAGGTGTAAGCGTGAAAGGAGGCCAAGCCTACGGAGCACCTGGCCCACTGCTTGGCACGAGACGTGCTCCTGGCCCTGGGGCTTGGCTGTGCTCCCCAGAAGTAGGGAACAAGGGGAGCTTGAGCCAACAAGAAAGGTCAAGTTGTCAGGCTACTACTGTCTAATTGCAGGCACCGCCAGCATCCTCCTGGCACCAACTTCCACATCCATCCGAGCAGGAAAAGTGGCACCAGCCAGCGTGGAGAGAAAGGCTGACCACAGACTCCCAGGTGAGATGCTGTGCTCTCGGTCATCACCTCACTGAAGGAAAACGCTGGCCGTGGCCACTGTCCCATTCCTGGGACTTGTCCTGATGCCCTCCTCTCCTCTTGCTTCCAGCTGACGTCGTGTACTCCTCTGTGGCAGGGGCGCTGCGTCTTCCCACGGAGACTTTGGATGCACACACGTTTCAGGATCCAGGGTTTCCTCCACAGGATGGAGGGATGTTTTGTGACGTGCTGGGGAGGTGCTGGTGCAGTGCGGCCAGGTGGAGGCCCCTTCCTCCCGGCAGTCGCGATTCTTGCCTGGGGCAACGGCAGGTGAGACCTTTGGATTCCTCTTCAGGAAGAATCCATTTACTGCAATCTTGGGAAATGAAGTTTATCTTTTTAATAGCATTGAGAGACTTCATCTCGCATGTTAGAAGTTCACCAGGTATTAGGTAATTCAGATCATAAATTCTCTTCAAAGTGACCCATCATCTCGGTATTTATTTTTTTCTCTGAAAGAAAGGGAGGCAGAAAAGCAAGCTTTGTCGTTTTATATCTGTCAGCTTGTTACATGAATATATCAGTAACGACTGATCTTATCATCATAAAACTTCCATTTGTATAGTTAGACAAGTCGCGTTTGCTGGTTACGCAAAAAGTCAAGCATACGCAATAGTCAACCCCACTCAGGCCAGCCTGCCAGTCCACATCTCGATGTCTCCTGTATCGACTGGAGTGCAGAGAGGCTCGGTGTGTGTCAGAGAGAGCAGAGCAACCCCGAGAGGCCTCTGTTCCCCACACCTAAGGGTGTTCTCTGCAGTGTCACCAGAAGGAAGTCCTTTAGAATGGTGGACGCCTGGCTGCCTTCCCAAAGGACACCGTTAAGGAACAGCCCAGCAAACATAATTCAGGTCCTTCGTGATCCTGGTAGCAAATCAGGATTTCAGCCCACTCGTAGGTCAACTCTGTTAGGACGTGGTGTTGGAAAATGACAAGCTCTATTTTATACAAGCGCTCATTGAGAGCTCCTAGTGCCAGCCCCTGTCCCCTAGCAGTCCCCGATCCAGTGGAGGGGTAGATCCATAGGTGAACAGCCACTGTTCCCTATGGGAAGTGTGGTAACTGAGATACGAGCAAGAGGATGGAAGGATCCAGAGGGAGGGAGGAAGCTCAGCTTTGCTGGGGGATTTGGGGAGGTGGGGGCAGGAATCTGAGAGGGCTTCAGCTCCCTGGGACGTGAGAGCTAGACTTGATGTTTAGACTCAAGAGACCTGATATTTGCTTTTCCAGTTGATACTTATTGAGCACCAACTGAACGCCAGACACTGTGCAGGACCGAGGTGCACCCAGGCCTGACCTCCCGGAGGTTATAGTCTAACATGGGAGTGGTGGGTTAAGCAAACCATCACAGAAACAACGATGAACAATCCCCCCTCGGAAGGTGGCCATGGGGGCTCCGTGAGATAGTGCGTGAAAGCCTTCAGTGCAGCGTGTGTTCGCCGCAGCCCGAGCTCCTTGGGGCTCTTGATGCTGTCGTCAGCTAAGCAACCCTGAATCTCCCTCTCCCCGCCGGCAGGTACCAGATGCATCTGCAGACAGCAGCTGGCCCACTGCGCCCTGACGGCGTGGGAGCACGCCGAGCAGAGAAAGACTGGGACCTCAGAGTGGCCAAGTGCTTCTGGACATGAAGCTGAAAACGCCGCGCCTCCGTCCTGGACCCGCAGGCAGTCCTGATGCGGCGCCGTGGTTGAGCGTGCCATTGCACCTGGGACTTCCGCTCTCCATGTCCATTTTGAAACAGAAACTTCTTTAAAGGTGGGTGCTGCCAAAATAGTCTCAGCAGATGCCGCGGAGCACTGAGAGACAGCAGGTGAAGCTCCGGGGTCGGGATAAGGACTCGCCTGGGAGCCGGGGCTGGGCCACGAAGAGGTGCGTGAGGACTGGAGTGGCCAGCTTGCATTATTCTGTGACTTTTTGTTGTTTTTGTGCTTTAAAAACCACCTCTTTGCCAGAGCTGCCTGCTGCCTTTCCCTGATCTTCATGGCTGTCGCCACCCATCGCTCTCCGTTTGTCCTTTTGTCCTTCTTGTGTGGCCATATGTGATTGGGAGTATATGGTATGGCAACACTTGTGAAATTAGGATGAGAATGTCTGAACTTCAGAAAAAAAGCCTGCTTTTGGCAAGAACAGTGCTCATTCTCTCACCAGACAAGATTCCTTTGCTGTTGAAACCAGACCATCCTCGTTCACCTGACCTTGTGCCTCCCTCGAGACAAAGGCTGAGGTTCACTCCTCAAGGTGCCCCCCCATTGTCCCCACTCTCTGAGTCCCCTTCTTCCCCTGACCCAGCACAGCATCTGCCCTCCTCCTTTGACACTTCCCACTTTCTGCGTGCATGCGAAGTCCCTCCCAGGTGCCTTTGTGGCCTGAGGGATTATGTTGTGTATGCTTTGGACCTCCTTTGGACATGACCTGGGCTGGGAACATGAGGGACATCAAATAAAAATTTATCCAAGAGATGTGTCTGGATAAGCCAGATGTAGAACAAGTCAAGTGCATAATTCATTTTGGGGAACCCAGGCCACTGGCTGCAGCTCAGACACCTGCAAGTCCCTGGGCATCCCAAAGGCCAACCAACAATAGTGAGGTTGGAAGCTCAAAGCAAGCTGTGACTCTTAGCCCCAAGTATGCCCTCAACACCCATGACAGAAGGAAAGTAGGAGAACAGAGTCAGGATGAGAAGCGGGACCTCTCAAGTGGAATAAGAGGAAAAGATGCAATTCTTAGAACGAGCCAACAGAGAATTCCCAAAGGCCCCAGAATCCACAGCCCATCTCCCCCAGGGTATGGTATCAGGAAGCCTTCCCTCCTGTCTTGGTCCCTCTTACAGACACGAGGGGTTGCACAGTGATCTCCTGGATCAGAAGACTCCACAGGTGTGGTTACGTGCTGATGAGGAGGGGGCATGGCTCACCATGCCACATGCTTGTTCTCTGCCTGATGCACAGCATCTTAATTCTCAAGCTAATCCTCCGTTAACACCCAGGAAATTTGAGGCTTTTAATTAAAAGAAAGAAAGTCTAAAAAGAAAATAGGTCAACGGGCCTTTCTGAAAGGTGGTCCCAGTGAAGCCAAAGGCGTGCCTTGGAATTTCCAGGTTTCCCAGTGTTAATAGAATTTAGAGTGCGTTGAGAATTTAGATCACAGGAACGGAAAGCTCCATCCTTTTTCACTGACCCAATTTGAGAAGTAAAAATTGATCAGCAGACCAGCTGGGCGTGCAGACATAGACCACAGCATTTGCATGGACTGTTAGAAGTGTTATTCACAGCTTCTGGTGGAGAAGCCAGGCACGTCTCTGCATCCGAAACTGCAGGCTTGTGATGAAGAAACCTCTGTCTTCACTACCTGTGCATTAGGCCAGAGAGACGGGGCCCAGGCCCCAGGCCAGGCGAGGCCAGGTAGGAAAGAGCACCAGTGTGAGGAACAGGCTGTAGCCTCTGTCAACTCTGCTGGCTGGCAGCACAGTCCTGGGACCTGTGGAGGGAGGTGGTGACATGGGGAGAGGAATTCCAGAGCCTTTCAACTGCATGCATTTTCTGAGTTTCCTCCTTCACTTGCCAATGGACTAGAAAAAGGAAATATGTATTCCTAAGATTTTTATAAATTAAGGCATAATTTATATACCAGAAATGCAGAAATAAGTGTACAGTTTGATGAGTTTTGACAAATGTATACATCCGTGTAACCACCAGCCCAATCAAGGGCTGCATTTACATCACCCGAGAACGTTCCCTGATGCCTCTTTCTGGTGAATCTCCTCCAGAGGCAGCCCATGTTCTGTTCTGATTTCTCTCACCACAGCGTAGCTTTCCCTGCTCCAGAACTCCATACGCATTAAATCACAAGTGTGTACTCTTTTGTAACTGTCTTATATTGCTCAGCCTATTGTTTTGAGATTCATTCACAGGATTATGTATATTAATAGCTTATTTTTTATTGCTTAGTAATAGACCGTTACATGGTTATACCACAGATTGTTTATCCATTCACCTTTTGATGGGCATGCAAAAAGAAAATTCAAAAGACACAAGGAAGAAGAAAAATGCATTTTAGCTCAGCATCAATAAATTCATTCCACAGATGTTCACTCATTGCCAGCTGTATGCTAGGCATCGTGCTAGACACCATGAGCACAGCTGTGGATAAACAAAGGAGCGCCTGCCCTCATGGTGCTGAGATTCTGGTTGGAGATACAGACTGGGAACAAGTAATCAGATGCTTGATCAAGATAATTGTGATAAATTCTATGAAGATTGTACTGTTATGGAAAATAAACCAAAGAGAACATTTTTCGGACAGATACTTGGCATAGTCTATTTTTTGACTTAAAGTTGCTATTAAGATCATTAACCTGATAAAAGAATCATTTGCATTAATTTGTGATTTTCTGCCTTAAGAAATACTCATAACCAGTGAGTCATGGGCAAAGTGTGAAACCGGACCCTACACTGCCCCCTTTCTTCTCTGCCCTGTGTCTTACGCAGTCACTTTCCTCTTAGTGTTTCACCGCTTGATATCACAAGTATATTTGTGGTTGTTCAATGGCGATTTCTTAAAAATAAGAAGCCTGGTTCTAAGAAAATAAAACCAAGAAGCACATGCGCTGTGGGATTTGAATTATTTTCTTCTAAAACAATAGCCACCCTCTGTCTGCTCGAGATTCCTGATACAAGTGTGTTCAAAGGAAGCTATTTCACCCTTGAACCATAGGCATTCTCTCTTGAGTTCCGCAGTCTGCATTGTTAAGAAAGGGAGAGAAAGAGGGAGACACAGGGAGAGAGTTTAGCATTCTATAATAAAGTAGTTCATGGCACAATTAAAATGATGGAGTAGAACAGTAACATGATATGCTGAATTTAAATAACTAAAGCTGATTAAGGAGGACATCAGAATTAAATGCTTGATGGAATTGACATAACAAATCCAAGATGGCCTCTCCGTGTTTCAGCTGAGAGATGGTGCCAACCATTGATATTTTCCAGGCAAATTTGTTGATAGATAAAACATTTTTATAGACTTTCCATTATTCCTTGTAGCCATCAGCTTTTAATTTTCTCTTTCTAGTTAATATACTTGTGTATAATTTAAACAGAAAACTGTTCTGTTTCATCATAAAAGATTTGCCTGTTACTTTGGGTGTGTAAATCATGGAGACAGCACAACATTCTTGAACTTGTTTTTTAAGGCATTTGTTGACAACAACAGAAAAGAAGATCACAGACACCGCCAATAAGCGTGGACATCAATTATTTTTTAATTGTATAGGAGTACAGTACACTAATTAAAACTAGTATATCTTGCAACGCCAAAGGCAAAATTAATTATTAATTTTTATTAATATTCAGAAGTAGCACAAGGAATGCATTAATAAAGATTTGGTGGTTGTGACTGAGATCTTGTTTAGCTTTATATTTTAGGGGGAAAAAAAAAAAAAGGTTTGCTGGCTCCATCTGAATAGAGCAGCCTGCTCCGGAAGGATGATCTTTATTGAAATGGAACATGCTCTCCAGAGTGGCTATTTAGTGACAGAAGATGAGATGTGGAGGGAGATTATGTGAAAAGCCCAAAAGCTTGTCTATAATGGTTTGACTTGACAACTCTACGTTCACATGTAAAATTGTTATTGTTACCTTAGATACTTTTAGTTATTAAATTGGATATTTTAGTTAAGCCATCTTGAGTTGACATTTAATAATTCATTTAGGAGCTGTGCACAGAATATTATCCAGCTCACCAAATCCAAGATGAACAGTATTAGTTTTGTGCACTAAAAAGATTTTGACAAGAGTTTCCCCTTCTCTCCCTGCTCTCTCCTCCTTCCCCTTTCCTTCTCTTCCCCTCCCCTCTCTCTTCTCCCCCTTTCTGTTTTTCTCTCCTCCTGTCACAGTCAGAATGGAGTCTCTTAGGCCCTCTTGTCCTATCCAGTAAAGATGGAAGCTGTGGTCTTTAGGACCACCTCGGTGCACCCTAAAACCACCAGGATGCACACCGGCCATAAGTCTGTGTCTCCTTTGATGCAGTTGAAGGTGTCTCAATTTATGCAGACTCTGGTTGGATACCCTCCATGTGTGCTTCCTTTAGAAGGTATTTCATCATTGTGAAGTCTGTACTTCAACAAAACCAAAGATCTTGACACTGTCACAGTGGGAAGGCTACCTGGGGAAAAGCACGCTGCTTAGCCACAAGCCCTGAGATTCCCTAACACACACCCATTGGCCCCAGTGCGAGGCCTTATCAGACCCACAACCTCACTTGCCTACCATGCGGGGAAGCTCTGCCTCACACAGCCCAATCCTGTACGTTCGCGAATCGTCAAGGGTGAAGAGGAGAGGAACAGAGCATTCACAGCTACAATGAAGCTACAAGCAGCAGCAGGCAACACTGTATGGTACAGCATATGCACAGTTCATGCCTTCCCTTCACACCTCAGAATACGACAGGACTCCCCGTCAAGCTCAAGCTGTCACCATCCCCATGGGAATGCAGCTCTCTGAAGATTACTTCTTCCACCTGATGGTCCACCTTCCAGAGTGCTGCTCCTGGAAAGCAGCATTAGGCCAGCCTGAGAAAGCATCTGTTCCCTCACATGTGTTGGAAAATTGCCTTTGAAAAAATGGGAGGGATGTGGATCTGAATTCACACTGGCAGCCTCTGGCTGGACTCTCATGCCTCAGGGCAGAGGTGGCTCTGCCTTCAGAATCAGCATGGGATGCTAACAAATGCCTCATTGTGTGGTTCGTTTCATTCCACTAGCGCCCAGTGGGAGATGGACGAGGCTGGCTTCTTCGAACCGCAGTGTGTGAGGCAGCAGCCGCCTGCCGTGAGGCCAAGGGGAGCTGGGTGACTCCAGACCCTGACTCCTAGGAACCCAGATGCTTAGTGATCCACATCAAGAGGATGCTGTCTTGATTTTTTGTTTTCATTCCTCCAAAATCACATGGATGAATATCACAGTGTCTGCCAGTTATTAGCGAGACATTATGATGAGTTGGTTAAAACAAAGGTTGATTTACTTCATGAATTCAAACAACAAACCTTCTTGAGCATATACACTATTCCAGGGGCTTTGCTAGGCCCTGGGGATTCAGGCTGAATAAAGAAGGTAAATAACTGATGTCGTTCCTGTGTAACAGACAACTCTGAAACTCAGGGACTTAAACAATTACGTATCATCAGCTGTGTGTGTGAAGTCAGCTGGGGTTTGGCTGATCTAGAAGGGTCTTGACCAGGCAGCTCTGCTCCAAGCTGGCATTGCTAGAGTGCTGGCATGGCTCTTTCCACTTGTCTCTCATCCTTTTTGGACCAGCGAGCTCCCTGGGGCATGTCTTCTCCTGGTGATACCAGAGCACAAGAGGGTGAGCAGAAACCTGCGGGCGTCTTAAGGCCGAGTCTTGGCACTGGGACGCTGTCATTTCCATCCACAAGCCATTGGCTAAAAGCAAATCTTGTAGCCAGTCTCAGAACCAAAAGACAGGAAAGCATATTCCTCCGACTGACCTTGCTGTGAGGCCACAGCAAGGATGTGGATGCAGGGAGGTGAGATGGAGATCAACAATTAAATCTGCCATGGGAGGTATCATGTCATATTCTCCATGCCCTTGATGACAGAGAGAATGATGACTTCCGCCCTGAAAGTTTTGGAAAAATAACTCCCGCTCTTTCCTGTATGCCATCCTTCCTATGGGAAGAGAGGGAACCGAACTGCTGGGAAGGGTGGGGAGTCTGATGTCCGTGGGCGGGTTATGTTACGAAAGGTTTGCTGTTCCCTGTGGTCTGCCCTGATTTTCCCTTTGGGGCCTGCTGCCCTTACAGGGCTCTCAGCTCCTGCTGCCATTTGGCAAGCACACTTTCTCGTTGCAGGTCTAGGGCCTGACTCTGTCCTTGCCCTCAGGAACAACGGGGTGCACATCGCACCTTGATGTGGCAACCGCTGGCTGGGTAAGTCACCAGAGGCTAGACTGAGGAAGACAGGGAGCCTCGTGTTGACTCTAGATGCAATCCAACTCTGCAAACGACCGTTCTGACATTTTAATCCCTCTCTGACCCCTGGGTCTTCTTCTCATTTTTTGAAGGACTCAGAGGAGAAGAGCTCTGATTAGCATCTCAGAAGTCCCCCTAAATGACACAGATTCTGCTCCTCAGGAGCTCCCAGGATGGTCCGTGGCCGGGCTAGGGATGATGTGTGGGGCCGGGGCCTTTCCAGCCTTACACACAGAACAATCTCTCTTACTGGGGCTCACTGAGGTCCTGCATCTGCCTCCTCTCCCCAGCCCAAAGTTCCCTAATTACTGCTCTCACTGATCCGATGTGGTAGATTTCAGACTCCATGTCACTCCGGTGGAGAGGTGGTGCCTACACGACGAGGAGTAGAGTAGAGAATTAGCAATAAGCCAAGCAACTAGAGAAATGGAGGCACCCGAAGTAGACAAATCAAGCCCAGTTTTTGTTTTTCTGAACCTTCCTCTATGCGGTTGTTTCATCTATTGGATTCTAGTAATCCAACTCGATGTTTTCCTCTCCACTTCTGCTACTCATGTCCCAGCTCTTCCATGCACCAGCTCTGTGAACTTGTCTAAATTACCTACCCTTTCTGAATCTCAGTCTCCTCATCTGTAACATGCAGATGAAAATAGGCCTCGTGCCTTCAGATGATTGTGAACATGGTGAGATTCAGTGGATGGGGAGCACTTAGCACAGGGCTCGGCACCACAGGAGACGCTCAGTACGGATCGGTCACTAGTTTCATTATCAACCTCGTACGCACTCTCTGCAGGAGAAGCTGGCAGAGACCCAGGTGGCGTGCTCCCTCGGGCTTGCGTGGGCCCTGTTCCTCATGGTCTTTCATCTTTGCTTACAGCTGTGTGATGCTGCTGCTCTAAGCACATTCGGGGGAAGATTTGTTTTCATAAATCATTTTTAAATGTTCCTGAGGCTTTGCTTACTGGATTAGGGACAAGTTAAGGGCGTGAGGGTACACGGCTGTAGGGACGGGTGGAGGAGGGAAAAGTTCAGGGGAGTTGTTTGATACATACGGGGGGCGAACCGACCCAAGACTCTGGCTTCAAAGTCAAGTGTAGGACTATTTCACTGCATAAGGGACAACCCCAAAGTGGAGCTGGACGAGGTTTCCTCTCCCAGATCCTAAAGTGTGCAAGTCCACGACAGCCTCATCTTGATTACATCAAGGGTTTCTGGCAGGAGGCTCTCCAGCCCCTAACATTAAAACCCAGGGCATGTCGTGTTGGCGGTGGCTGTGCTGAGAGCACAGAGCCTCAGCAGCTGTACAGCTCTTGGGAATCACCCGTTGTCTCGGGGAGCCTAGGATGCTCGCTCTGAGCTGCTTGCTCTCTGCGGAGCCTCCTCTCGCCAGTGGGGAGAGTTTTCCTCTCAGGGCCCTTTCATGCCCTTGTGGAGCCAGGACAGGTCTTGAAGACGCAGGCCCTCATCAGGCTCAAGCACCCTGTCGAGACAGAGCATGAGGCGGTGTCCAGAGCGGTCTGAGTGGATTTCAGTCACTAGAAGGCTCACGGCAAGACTTCTGGTCAGTGAGCGTCAACCTGGGGCCACACAACATTTTTTAAACTGTCACATTATTACTCTTTAGATATGTACTCCCATACAGATAAATTCCTATTTTATTTTTTGTCAAAACCCAGTTTACTTGTCACCTCCTATGTAAAGCCTTCCTCAATAGCCCTGCTGGTCACCTCCACATGAATACCAGCTCCGTCCTTCGTTCATACCTCTGGGCGAATTCATTGGATCGCTTGACTGGAGACCCCTGAGCACCCTGAGATGGGATCTGCGTCCTCTTCTTTCTGTATTCCCAGCGCCTGGAACAGGCACTGGCTTGGAGATAGTTTTCCAATAAATGTGGGATCGAGCAGAAAGAATACATTCAGTAAAGGCCTAATTATTGGATCAAGTCATTGGATTGGATTAACCACTAAATAAGTTAACTACCTGGTCAGAACAAATTGACTAGTCTTAGAGTATTATATACAATTGAGGGTAGATTCAGACCAAGAGTTGAGTAGGGCATCCCAGCTCTTTGTGGGGGCAAAGGAGAGGTCATATGCACTTATTCAACAAATAATTATGGATCACTGAACATGTGCAAGGCCCTGTTATAGGCACTAGTGGTAGGTGTATCACTAGTATAAGTATACAGGTGCATTAGTGAACAAAATAGATAACGTGCTCTGTTCTCATGGAGCTTAGATTCTAACGGCAGGGAGACAGACAAAAACTAAATGATTAGGCCAGATGGTGTTAAGTGCTGTCATAAAAATAAAGCAAGAAAGTGTAATAGAGAGTGCCAGGGGCAGGACATTGCGACATTAAAAAGATGGTCAAAGGGGTCTCAAGTAGACTGTGATGCTTGAACAAAAGACATAACGAAGCAAAGGAACTGGCCATGCAGGTAACTGGGGGAAGAGCATTTCAAGCAGAAGCAACAGCATATGCAAAGGCTACAGAAATATTAAAGGAAAATTTTGGGGTAGGAGGAAAATAACACCAAACTGAAACTCAGATCTATAGAAGGGATGAGGAATACCAGAAATGGTAAATAGATGAGTAACTGTGTAAATACTTTTTGTTTGTTTTTTAGAAGAAAATAATTTTTTAAGGATAAAGATAGAGTTACAGGAAAAGATACAGATATAGATACAGATAGATATAGACGTAGATATAGATATAGATAGTGGGCTAGACAAATATCTATAGAATTAAAATGCATAGTCACAGTGGCACAAAGTTTGGAAAG
Organism: Equus przewalskii; assembly: GCF_037783145.1. Lineage (NCBI taxonomy): Eukaryota > Metazoa > Chordata > Mammalia > Perissodactyla > Equidae > Equus > Equus przewalskii. The sequence continues at coordinate 3,119,597 of NC_091839.1, read as the reverse complement.
ATGGGGAGGGTAAGGTGGAAGTATACCATTCTAAAGTTCTTGTATTATAATTTGAAAGTAGTCTATAAAAAGGTGAAGATACATTTGGCAAACCATAAGCAGTTACTACAAAAATGGAGCAAAAAGGTATACTTAATACGTTCAGGGTAGAAACAAATGAAGTACTAAAAATGCTCACTGATTCAAAAGAAGATAGGAAAAGAGGAAAAAGAAGCAAAGATTGGAGAAAATACAAAACAAATAGCAAGATGGTAGACTTAACCTCTACCATATTAATAATCATATTAAATGTAAATGGCCTAATATACCAAATTAAAAGGCAGAAATTATCAGACATTGAAAATGCAAGACTCAAATATATGATTAATGTTTCCATATGGAATTGCTTCCTTGCATTTTGGAGAGATTTATATATTTCTCAAAATTATGATCCTGATAAATATCAGTCAAGAAATTGAGAAACCAGGAAAATTACAAATGTTTGGTGCAAATTAAAGCTTAACAATAAATATAAAGACATTACTGGTTCTAAGGAATCCACTGATGTCAAATGAAAAGCAAGAGCAGGAAGCACAGACATCCAGAGTTTAAGGTCACAATACATTTTCAGGAACCAGGGAAGGAACAGGGAAGAGAGAAACAGCCACAATCTAATCAATGAGTCAGTTATAGCTGTGGTCATGTTGTAAGTTTGTGTTCATGCCTTGTCTTCCACTAACAGTGAATCACTCTCATAAATAGAATAATTATTAACAAGTTTAAATGAATAGCATACTTTACATAAATCCTCTCAATGGTGTTTCAAGAACTACAACTTTCAAATTCAAAATGTCCTTTTTTTCTTTTTTTGAGGAAGATTATCCCTGAGCTAACTACTGCCAATCCTCCTCTTTTTGCTGAGGAAGACTAGCCCTGAGCTAACATCTGTGCCCATCTTCCTCTACTTTATATGTGGGACGCCTGCCACAGCAAGGCTTGCCAAGCAGTGCCATATCTGCATCCGGGATCTGAACCGGCGAACCCCAGGCCGCTAAAGTGGAACGTGTGCACTTAACTGCTGTGCCACCAGGCCAGCCCCTAACATAAGTCTTTAAATTGGCATTTTTGGGACATGAGCCCGTGTGGAGCTATTAACCTTGATAGATAATTTAAATGTGACATTATGTGAATACTAGCTTGTAATGTTCACTAGCATTTTCCAATGGCTTAATAAGCACTATAAGCTATAGTCTTTTGCAAATACTTTAATAAATAAATACAAAGAGAAGAACATGTGAATATCACGTAATACTCTGAAATAAAAATAGAAACTGATCTAAAATCGGAATTAGCAAAAGGATTATCAATTTCAATGGCAAAACCAAAATTAAGGCAAGCTGACAAAATACTTTTGTTGTTAAAAAAGGAAGCTATCTTACATAAAGGAATATATCTCATAAAGCCCAATTTGCAGATGCTTTTGGATGTATTCTTAACAATTCAATCAACAGCAATGCAAAGACGAAAGAAAATTTTCTACGTTTATAATTTTTGTCATAAAAAGGTAAAGACTAGTGCAAAGGAGAATTAATTCTTTGTGTGTTTGAAATTTTCTAAAGACTGATACCTTTTAGATATTAATTTTTATGGTATTGTTTTTCAAATTTGCAAATGATTTTTATGTGACATGTATTTTGTGTTAATATTCCCTTTTACAATATTTCTATTATCAAGTGTCTTTCAGATAGAGATTATTTCTACATGATATTGAAGAAACTATATGTATAAATACATACTTAAGCAAAAAAAAGTTATAAAAATATTGGATAACATAATTTAAGGAATTCTCAAGAATTCCTTGGAATTCAATTTTTTTTCCTGAATATCAAAGATTGATATCTATCTACAGGAAACCTACTTTAAAAATAAAGATGCAAATAGCTTAAAAGAAAAAGATAGAAAAAGGTATACTATGAAAAACTAATTGTAAGGAGACTGATATGACTATTTTAATATCAAAGTACAAGGAGTATTACCTGAGATAGAGATATTTCTTAAGGAGACAATGCTCAAATTTTCAAAAAACACAACAAACATGAACACTAAAAATAGTTCCTCAAAGTACGTAAAGCAAATGATGGTAAAATTAAAAGGAAAAAAAGACAAATACAAAATATAGTTGAAGATTTCAACACTCCTCTCTCAGCAATTAATAGGACAAGTTTAAAATCTGTAAGGATACAGAGATCTTTAGTAATTCTGTCAATCGATGGAACTTAATTGCCATTTATTGACCACTTCACCTAATAGCAGCAAAATACACTTTCTTTTCAATTGCACATAGAACATTCACTAAGATAGACAACATACTGAGTATTAAAAAAGTATGAATATGTTTGAAAGTACTGGAATCATATAGGATATATTCCTAATATAATAAAAATCAATAATGAAAAGGTATCTGAAAAACTCCCAAATATTTTGGAAAAATATCTCTGAGAAACTCATGGATCGATCACAAGAGAAGATGCAAATAGTTTGAACTGAATGGATATGAAAACAACACACAGCCATTAACAGATGTAGCTAAAGTGGTTCTTTAGAGGAAAATATATAGCCTCTAATGATTATTCCAGAAAGAAAAAGAAAGACCTAAAATGAAAGATAGAAACTAGAAAAAAGCTAGAAAAATAAAGTAGATTGAACTCAAACAAGTAGAAGAAAAGAAATAATAAAGAGTAAATATCAATAAAAAATAGAAATTTACAAACTTTGGGGGGAAAAAAATCAATGAAACCAAAAGCTGTTCTTTGACTAGATGAATAACACCAAGAAACCTCTAGACAGACTGATCAAGGTAGAAGAGAAGACACAGATGAACAATGATAGGAATGAAAGAGGGACATCACACAGATCCTATAGAGATTTAAAATATAATGAAAGGAATATTATGAGCAAGTTAACATAAATAATTTCAACAACTTAGAAGAAATGAAAGTCACTGGAAAAACGCAAATCGACAAAACTGACATGAGAAGAAATAGAAATTTTAAATAGCCCTATACAAAAACAATAAAAAAGTGGAATTAAACATCTCCTTACAATGAAAACTATACATCCAGATGGCTTCACTGGGGAATTAAATCAAACATTTAAAGAAGTAGTGTTGTGTACTGCATGTGAGTTAAGTTCTAATATCCACATCAGGATTCTTAGCCCCAAGCATCAGAAATCAAATCAGACTAATTCAAGACCAAAAAACCTGTTAAAAGGATTTTGAGTAACCTGATTTTGATTCCTGCAGGGTTACGGAGCCAGTTTTAGGAACTATGTGACTTGAAAGCTACCCGAATCACTCCACAGAGGCACCGTGGTCACAACTGCCGAGCCCAGACATTATGGCCAACACTGCCACACCACAGACCCTACACGGCCATCCCTCACTGTCACTATGCTATTGGTGCCTCAGGAAATACAACATGGACACTTGCTGCCACCACTCTCTGCAAAATCATCCCACATCATCCCCACTTCAGTGTTTCGTTAAGGTTTAATTTAAAGACTCATGTTCCTGTGCCCTATTTGTAAGGGAAATTGGGTAAATAACTTATCATTCCAAGCTCTATAGAGACAGGCAGGCTCTGCCTCATGAAAATGGGGAAGAGCTCACTTACAGGAAAGAGCATCAGATGCTGGGGCAATTGGAATATCATATGCCCAATAATACATATAAGCAAAAAAAAAAAAGTCTGATCAAAAATGCCCTTAAAATATCCCTTAAATCATCCAGTTGTATGCCCATGTGATGGTACGCCAGTTTTCAATAAGTCCAAGAAGGTCAGTTTTTTCACCACGGTTGGAATACGTGGCTGCTACTTCAGCTGAGCAGCAGAAGTTAAAACTGGAGTGCAGGAAGAGGCTATATATTATTTAAAAATATATATTCATTTATTTTTAAACCCTAGGCGTACATTTGAGCAGTGAGATGCTTACACTACAACCAGCGGAGCGGGTGGCAAACACCACCAGGCGCTCCACTTAAATTATTATTTTTCTTCTTCTCCTTTTTATTCTGCCGCACCACCTCCCAGTCCCATTCCTTTCCTCCTCCTCCTCTCCCCCCACTCCTCCTCAGCACAGAAGCCAATCTGTTTGTTGCTCATGTGATGGGGCTCGGCTGTTCCTTTGCAGCTCCCCGACAGCTGGAGCAGAGATTCTATCAAGGCTTTCTTACATCACTCTCTTCCGTCAAGTCCTGGAGGCTCAGAATAACAGCTGACCTTTTGTTTTACAGATGGGTAAGCTGCGGCCCCAAGACGGACAGGACTTGTCTGAGGTACCAGGACAGGGCTGTGGCCATCGTCACCGGAACCCAGACTGCTTACTGACGCATCTTCTCCTATTGTTTTCTTACTTTCAAGAGTCCAGACTTTCAGATGGGCCGGGATGCTCTTGGCACCAAGAGTTTGACAAAGGCATTGTTCTGAATCTGTTCCCTGCTTCCAACTCGGTGATAAGAATATCCTAGGAACTGGATTTTTCTATAAAAAACATTTCCCCATGTGGACTGTATACGTTCTGCCTCAAATTCTCTTGGCAGTTTCACAGTTCAAAAATACTTGAGTGTCTCTTTAACATTGTTTCTGCTCCTCGTTGTGAAACTGCACTTTTCACTTGTGTCTCCCGCAGCGGCGCCTTCCCTCCCTGCTGGAGCGGTCGCCACCCTCCCCCTCCCTCCAACTCCTGATTTTCTCCGTGTCTGCTTTCCATTGGCAGCATCTTTTCAAACTCCGTGCTTGAATTTATTCTCTTCAAACAAACTCCAAAGTGTGAAGGAAGAACTCAAACTTCTTTCTGCATGGCCTTTACAAGATTTACATGTCCTTAATTAGATTCAAATATGAAAACATGAGTCCAAAACATCTGGAAAATAACCCCTGGTCTTGCTTCCCTGGAAAATAGATGTACCAGCTGGACCACAACCTCATGAGGGCCTTATGTGGGTTAAATGAGAAAAAAAGTGGTACGTGGAAATAATCTGGAGGTTGACCTAAATAGTGGTTAGAAATTTCTGACACTGCTATGACTTCTCTTTTTCTTCTGGGACTCTGGTGCAGAGGGTTGGGTTGAATTATGCATTGTAATCCTTGATTTACAGCATATTTTCACCAGTGATCTGTGTAAGACCATCTTTTGATTTGTCGGTTTGTTTATTCTCTTTTAACCCCATCCCCTAACCCCGTAGGCAACCCCCACAGTGTGTTTAATACGATCTGTTCTGTAGTCTGTGCTCTTGACAAGTGCATATTGTTGTTAGCATGAATGTATTTTAATTTATATAAATGTTAAGGTCCATATTTCTATATATGCATATAACCCATTGCTTTGAATTACTACACATTTCTACATTTTGCTTATCTTCCCAGCTCTAGACTTGCAGGCTCCCAACTCCTGTCCCCATAGTAATGCTGTGACTGATAGCCTTCTGACTTCTTTGGAAGGTGGGCCCAGTGGTAGAATTCCTGGATTGTAGGGTCCAGTGGTTGCTATGATGGGCCACCTGGTTGTGCTCTTCAGGACCGACGGAGCGCCAGCGCTCAGAGTGTTGGCTGCTAACAGCTGTCGCCTGAGTCTCTCTCCACGGGCCTAAGCGTGCTGCCTCCCTCAAGGTCCTGGGCCCCGCGCCATGGTCTCAGCTCTGGGGCAGCTCTGAAGGGCCATGCCAGCTCCAGAGCTCCCTGTAGAATAACCCAGTAGCTAAGGCCCTTGTGGTGACTGCGCTCCAGTTCAACTCCTCCTCCCACTGTCACGCTCCCGAATGCTGGTCTGGAGCAGCTGCCCAGTGAACTTCCAGTGCGCCCTGCCCTCTCTCGGCACCTGCGGCCAGGGCCTCATCTGCAGCGCGGATGGTGTGGGCATTCAATATGACTAAGTAGTCGTGGGTGCGCCAGCACAGCGCAAGTGTCTTATAGTCCCCATCCCTGCAAACACTGGGGATTTTCTAGCAGTCCAGTTCTAGGAAATATATCAGGTACAAAATGTTATCTTTTTGTTTTAATTTGCATTTTTCTGATTACTAATGATTTTCAGTATCTCTTTTTACACTTATCAGCTTTTGAAGTTTCCTCTTCTGTCAATTCTGAACATACAATTTGAGCATTTTCTTTTTGGAGTTACTATTTAGGTACTAATCCCTTTGCAGTTTAAAATATCGCAAAATCTCCTCCCATTCTGTCATTGGTTTATTAACTTATGTGAGGTGCCCCTTCAATGAACCAAAAGACTTAATTTTGATGTGAGCAAATCTGTCAGATATTTTTGCCTAACATTTGAGTTTTTTGAGTTCTGTTTAGAAAGTACACCCTCTCCCTAAGTCACAACAATATTATATTTTCTTCTAATAATTAATATATTTTTACCATTCATATTTACCTCACCTTTTCACATTTCAAGCCATTTAAAGTCCACTTGAATGTGATATTAAATGGAGATCTTATTTCATATTTCTTTATAGAGTGATCCAGTTTTCTCAAAAACACCTACCGATAAATTTAGCCTTTCTCCTTAGATCTGTGGTGCTAGCTGTCTACTATCTATTTATTCTTTGCCAACACTGCACTGTTTATCTTGCTAGGACTTTGTAATACGACTCTATATTTGGTACAACGTTCTTAAGTCTTTAATCTCCTTTTTATTATTGAATTAGCTATTTTATATCTTTATTTCACTTAATTTTAGAGTAATTTTAAAGTAAACCTAAATTTTAGAGCAAATTTGTCAACTTTCTCAAAAATCCAACTGGAATTTTTATTTGAATTGAATTACATTTGCAGATTAAGTGCAGGAGAATTGATAAGCTGGCATGTGACTGTGCTTATAATGTTATAATGTTGTCTTCAGAGTTTTAAAGTATGATTTCTGTATATGTGTTGTAGCCATTGTGAATGATGTCTTTCTTATCAGTGGAAACAGTTGTTCTGTTGATTTTGGATTTTTCTTTCTGTATTTTTGGTAGATGAACATATCAACTGCAAATGATCATGGTTTAAACCATTTCCTTCCGATCCATTCTCTTCTTACTTGTCTGTCTTCTGATGACTGGCATCGTGGGAAACCACCAGTTCATTAGAATTTATTTTCCTCAATACTGAGGCAAAGAAATTGCCTGTTATTCTTAGTTTGCAAAAGAATTTGAGTAATAACTAGATGTTAAAACTTTCTTTAACCAAAAAGTGTAGGATGTAAGCATACCAAATACAAACGCGTTAATGTGTCTCTTTCAGTGCCTTCTCTGACCCCTTTGCAGATGTTTCTGTGCAATGGCTGTTTCCTGGGCCTCCATGGCATTGAGTCCCGGTTATAAGCCGAGCCTTAGGAGCCCCCGTGTTTCCACTTGCTATCTTGTACTTCTGCCGTCACCATAAGAAGAACATGCCTGGGGCAGTGAGGATGAGAGACTCGTGGAGCCGAGTCACCCCCGTGAGGTGCAGCCAAGGTCAGTTGAGCACAGTTGACATACAGATGCAGGAGTGAGCCCGGCCAAGATCAGTGGAACTGCCCAGTCAAGATCAGCCAATCCCCGGGTCATCCCACAGACATGTGAGCTAAACAAATGCCTATTGCTGTGTGCCCTGAGAGCATGTGCTTTTAAGTTACATAGCAATTGCCAACTGCAAATGTGTCACATATCAGTGCTCTTTTTAGTCATCATCCCAGGTAAAAATTCCAGCCAATAAGAGGAAGCCTTTCCCCCAACCCCCACTCACCAAGGCCCCTGCCCCTCCCCGCAGTGTCCTGGCCTGCAGGTCAGTGAGTGCAGCGTCGTCTCACGCACACTCTGCCAGCACAGGTTAGAAATAGTGCTGGTGGCTCCTTGGGGCGTCAGTCCCCAGAGGGCCCAGGAAGCCCTGATAACTGGACCCCAAAAACTGCCCTAACAAAAAGCAATCCAAAATAATCTAAATATGTCCTGTGCCTTTGGAATCATAAATGGTTGTACACACAGCTTTCACTTGAGGTTTCCTATGAGAAGAAAACAATTTCAAGGAAGGCCCCAGATTTTGCAGGTTTTTGTTACCAAAAGAGGATTGTCAACGGTTCATTCTGCCTCAACTTCGGCAAGTAGAATTGATGTAAGCAGGTATTGTCAGAACCTGAGGCTGCCAGGTTGGAGAGCCCCACCAGCATTCTTGGTTGGGGCACGTGGGTTTTTTTTTTTTTTTTAACTAATTCTTATTGTTGTCCACTTCACAGTTTTGCTGCTGTGCTGTAGACCCCAGGATCAATTTTAGATGAAAATGCTGCAAAAACAAAAAGGTAATGCCACTTCCCACACTGTTTCAAAAGGTTTTTAAGTGGAAAAAGGTATTTAGTATTTTTAATAAGCATCTTCAATACTATTGAGTTGGTTTCTTTGTTCATATCACAAGATTAATTATGCTGTCAGACACTTTCAAGGCCTGCTTAACAAAGATTCAGTGATATAATGGTTTGCTTTGCACTGCCTTTTTTCTGCATAGCAATCACAATCAGCATTAGACAATTTAAAACCCTTTCACCAGCCGGAAGTTCTGAAGAGCCTTTTAATCAACAAAAGTAATTTTGCAAACAACTAGATACAGCATTTTTCATATTAACTAACTTGCATTTAAACTCTGCAGGCTCGATTCTTCCCGGGTCTCTGATTCCAGGAAACTGGGTTATGCCGATGGCCTATAATCTGAAAGTGGGGATCGCGGCACTGTCTGCCCAGGGAACCCCCAAATTTTCACATCCCATTACTCTACTCTGCTTATTAAAAAGATAGCATCGGTATGCAAATGTAATTCATTCATTTTAATTATCTCTTAATATACATATCTTGTCTCATCAGTTAAACTCTTTTTTTTTTTTAATGGTTGCCCGGAGAGCTTCATCTTGCCGTTTCTTCACAACCACAGTTTGTGTTAGTGTGCTGTAATTTTAGATAATTATTTGTCATTTTAATTTGCTTGTTTTGTTATTATTTTATTTGTATGTGCTTGGAATTAGAGAATTTTACCGGCACCACTTTCAAGATTTTAAAACTCAAGTTCTTTTGAGATTGACACTAACTGAGCTCTCCGCTGCCACAGTGGCAGCCCGTACAAAACTGACGGTCTGGAGGGGTGGCGCTTGAGAGATGGCTGCTTTGGCAGTCATACCAGGCAGACACATTTAGCTTTTTTTTTTAATCAAGCTCATTTTTTTAAGTGAAACTAACCTGTTAATGATACCTTTAAAACATTCATTTTAAAAAAAAAAAAGAGGAGGAGAGAAAGGCCCAGCCAGCCGCGGTAATTTGTCCCGTGGCTGTGTGCAGTAATGAGCCACCGCAGCAGCGATCTCGTACCCCAAACCCCCGCGTGTTTGACACTATTTCAACCCTGGCGAGAAGTGACCCAGGGATCTGGAGCCGCAGGACACGAGGAGCAAGTCCTGTCACAAGAAATAACAGGGTCAGGAGACGCGACTAATGAAGTCATAGCAACTGGCGCACAGAGCCAATCAGAAGAGGCGCCAATCTGTAAATGAGGATATAATTAGCAGGAAAAATAACATGCTTTGGTTGAATTCGAGGGGAGCCTGTAATGACTGAATATTGAGAAAGATTCCGAAAGATTAGAGCAAACATTATGCAACAAAGAATACCTAATTAGGGGAAAAAAAGTGAATATGCCTTAATTAGAGGGAAACACATGATTGAAAGACACAGAGCTGTCTTTCGATATGAATGTAGTGATGAAGGTTGGAACATACCTCCTGGTTTGGCTCAGCAAAGCCTTCGTGAAGGAGTGGGAGCCACACCTCATCCCTTTGCAATGAGGCACTGAGAGGCCCAGAGAGCATTTTGCCCCATTGAGAGGAGGGGGCACAGCGCCCACAGCACAGGTAGCTGGCTCGTCGTCTTGGCCCCGGAAGCTTCCTGCCTCCTGGGACATGAGCACCCCCATCGCTTGTCATGGTGCTTAAAATGCAGAAAACAGATCACTGAGTGCAGAAAATATGTGTCCACATGCCAGCATCCAGGCACGCAGCTCAGGAACCTGTGATGGTTTCCCTTCAGATCTGTAACTGGCAAGGTGCTGATTTTGATTAGGGAATTAAAACAGAGCCATCCTCCTCCCAGACCACTGGGCCCAAGCAGGCCCCTTTTGTCACCCCAACAGGCCCCCAGGAGTTTTTATGACCCACAACAATGACAAAAGAATGCCACTAGCTGCCCTTCCTTCCCTGTAGCAGACGCTTAGGGATCGCAAGCAGCTACTAATTTTTCCCCTAATAGACAAACTACATGTTGTTTTAGTTCCTCTCTTTTTTCCTTTTTTCCGAACTGTTCTGAGTATTGATTTTCATTTATTTTACACGATTCTTAATTGTCATCATTAGCTATCCATGCCGCATCCCCCTGCTTACATATGCCCTGTCAATTTTGTGGCATATTTATAGATTAATTTAAATGTGTTTTTAAATTTATGACCGCATACCTTTGGTATGTTTGTAACATTAAAATACTTATGGTACAGAATTTTTTAATTAAAACTATTCATCAAAGAAAGTCCAGGTAGCGAGCATCTCCTTGTTTGCGGTGGGGGTTCTGGCAGCCAGAGCAAGCAAAATAATAGGTCAATTAAAAAAAATCTAAAGATAGCGTTTCCAAAGACCCAATTGTTTAATGAGCATTTGTCAACCCATCTCCCCAAATTAAATTATGAACTTGCGTCTTAGTTATGGGCATCAAGGCTGCATGTGGCAGAAGCAGAGAGAAGGAGGCCGAGAAAGGGAACTGCTCCTTGCCCCGGCTGTCTGCACGCAGGCCTTGCTTCTTGTGGTTTGGACAATAGGACAACAGGGACCACTTTCCAGAAAGTGGCACCTGAAACCATGCTAAGGTCTATCTTTCCCTGTATCCCCATGCCTCTGGTCTGCCCTGCCATGCCAGCTTTGTTTGGACCTCTTAAAACCCACAGCCCCATCCTGGCCGGCTTCTTCTTGAGGGCTCGCCCTAGGAGAGGGTGTGGCTCCCCTGTCGCTGACACAGGCTCTTACAACACTCCCCAGCTAAACAAACAGCTCTTCCCTTCTCTGCCCATGTGTGTTCCTAAGTCACTTTCCTGAGCCACAGGCCGCCTGGAGAATGCGAGAACCGTCTGAAACAAACAGTGGTCTCTGGTTCCTTAGCGGGTACTCTCCCACTGACGCTGCTGTGGCTGTTTCTGCAGAGTGCGGCGCTCAGCCAGAGCCAGGACCCTCTGAGGAAGCAAGCACGCAGTTACCGTAGTCAAAAAGCCAACAGCACCCCAAATGCGATGTGGGGCTCTGTGTCAAAGTCCTGGAGATAACCAGACACTCGGGCTTTCTGACCAGGAGTGAGTCAAAAGACACGCTCAGTCCTGTCCTCCTTGGCCAGGCAGGTCGGAGCACGTGCTTCATGCTGGGTTCTCAGAACTCTCTGTCTCCCTATCTCATTCTATTTTGGGGGTGCCTTAGCTGTTAGTATTTTCTTTCTATTGGCTGCCAGTTTTTTAAAAAATAGGAGATCATAGACCCCAGGTCCTGGTAATAAGTTTCACATTTCCTACACTTTAAAAATAACATTTACTAAAAGCAAAAGAGATGTTTTTCATCTGCTTTTATATTTTCATAATATTTTATAAATGTTTTTTCTATCTCTCCCTCCTTACAACTTTTAAATCCACCTTTTTGCCTGGATTATCCTAGATCCAACCATATGAGAATGCTGCTCACAAACAGGATCTGATTTTTTAAATTAGCAGATTATTTGTGGCATTTTGACCAGATATGGAATGAAAGAAATTGACTTACACCCGATTATTGTTTTTACCCTTAATATTCCGCTGCCTTTTCAGGTGGGGATTTTAGTGACAAAGCTAAATTTCAGTCCCTAAATTTTAGTGACAAAGCTAAATTTCAGTCCTTCAACAATGAAATGCTTTCCCCAGTGTTCTAACTTCAATTAGATCATGTCGAATTTATTTTGAATCAGGTGTTAGAAAAATGGGAACCATCTATGAATTTGCCAGTTGGCTGGATGGACACAGGGCAGTTGGGAGATTGCCCCCTGGGTTTCCTCCCCAGGCTTGGGCCCCTTCCGGGGTCACTGTGGGAGCAGACACGGTTTATAGACAAACAGATCCAGTGGCCTATAGGAAAGCTGATTCGCGCATCTCCTGCCATTCACTCCTGATTTATTTCCGGCGTAAGCTTTTATCCAAACGTCCCCACTGACAAGCTGGGGGCAAAGGCAGATAATAATAGAGATAGCTAATGGAGCAGGATAGCGTTGGAATTGGACCAAATTCTCCTTTTACCCGACTTTGAATGCTAAATGAATCACTCAGATTTATATGGGGGTGGGAGCTCCACAAGGTCCACATCGGGGCAAAATAGGGTTACAATTCAATAAAAAGCGTGGCTATGCTTTATTGACTAATGAACCTAGCGTGCCGCCAACCGCTGTGTTTTACTGCCGCAGACCATAACTGCCTGGCAATTACATCGTGAGTGTTTGCTAAAGACGTGCCTGTCTTCTCCCCAGATCTGGAAACAGGTTCAGCGAGAGAAGCTCCAGAGGAAGCGGGTCGCACACCTTTCCCAAGTCTTCTGGGGATAGAAGCCAGGCACCGATAATAACAGTGCAAACAAGTTGATGCTGCTATTTTTAAATAAGCTGTTATTATTGACTAACAGAGTTGCCGTGGGTGGGATGACAGAGGCTCAGGAGCCAGTGAGCACTGCGAAGGCTTCCACCGGAGAGCTCGTTAATGAGAAGCAGCTAAGTGCAGACTTAGATGCTTGCTGCCATCCTTTCTGCTCCATCTTCTGTGGCGCAGCATTGAGCTGCTGGCCACGGTTCCATCCCTGGTCTCGTCAGTCCCTGCCATTCCCCCAACGTTTTATCCACGGACCTATCTCGTCATCAGGTAAGGTAAGGAGCCCAGGGCAAGAGACTTTCAATGGCACTGATGGCGGCTGTTTGCTAATATCCATGGGTATTTTTTATAGGGTAAAATAAAGCGGTCACCACTGCAGGTGGCTCTGCTCCCGCATATGCAGTCCACACATGCCCTAACGCGGGAGCTAGAGCAAGTCCCGTGTGATTCGCTCTATGCACGTGTGCGCGCAGACATGCATACACAGGTGCGCGCACACACAGAGATGGGCTAACGCTCCTCCAATTTTTCTGTGCTTAGTGCATTGAAAATGAACTTCAGTTCAGGAATGTTCAGCGCCTGTGGCGCCAGAGCCATTTTGCGATGGATTAGGCACCGGGTGGCCCGAGCAGGACCAATTCAGTGCATAGGATTTTGCAGCATCAAGCTCTGCAGGCTGGACCAGAACAGGCCAATGGAGCAGAGGGGTGAGCCAGCATGGCCTTTATTCCCGATTCGACGGGTCTGGAAAAGCTGCTTAGGATCCTGCTGGCCGGTTTGTGGAGGGTGTGCAGGGGAGGCGATACTGAAGCTCATGGATTATTTAGAGTAAAAGCTACTTGCAGAATGATCCATAGAGTGCGGTTTCATCTTAATATTTTTTAACCCAACAAAACATACTGAATATATTTACACATGAGTAAATGTGTACAAATGATCTAGAAAGAGCCACATCAACCTAAGAATAATGCTTGTTAATATTATACAGTGCTAATATCATGCCAGGCACTGCTCTAAATATTTTACATATATTAACACACCCACCATGCTCACAACAATCCTGTGGGGCAGTTAGCATTCTGATCTTCATGTGACAGAGGGGGAAATGAAAGCACAGGGAGGTGGAGTCACTGGCCCATGCTCACACAGCAGAAGTGGCAGAGTGAGGACTCAACCCCAGGCCACTGGGGTCTCGAATCCATGCCTACAACCCTCCAGCCTCTGCCTCCCAGCCTGACAAGGTGGTGCTTAGATGGGACAAGGTCAGGGATGATGATGGAAGGGAGCTTCTCACAGATCTGTCACGCCTCGGCTTTTCACTGATGTGGCATAAGCATCCAGCATCTGTGAGTTGTGTAACAAGCTACATCCACACAAATTGTGTAAACCCATTCTGAGCGCCGCTGTGTGAGGTCAGAGCCCGTGTTTGATTTTATGGTTTGATCAATTTGCCAAAGTAGCACAACCCCAGCTGTTGCGGACAAACGGGAAGAGGCAAGACAGACTTGACACAGAAGTGACACATCCTCTCTAGGGACCTGCCACCTGACACAGTGCTCTGGGAGCACAGGAGTGGCACTGTGTTTGGGGGGGAGGGACGGGGAGATTGTCCCAGGGCCCACGACAAGGCGGGCCTCCCCAACACAGAACAGCAGCCTCAGTGGCGCTTACCACCACGAGGACACCATGAATGACCTTTGATTTCAGACCAGGACAAATCGGTCATGCTAAATTCATATTGCTGATGTAAATTTTGTTGGTTTTTAATATTTTCAACCAAAATCTAATTAGTTTTGTGGCTGTGGTTTTGTTTACATTTAATTTGCAAGTGTGTTTTCAGTTATATAAAGGCTCTGAGTTTCAGATGCACAAAATGACGAGATGGGCAGATGCTCCCCCAGCCTCCACGTGCCTTCCTCCTTGTCCCACCAGTGGTGGTATCCTCTCAGCTGCTCATCCCTATCCTCTCTTTGCCTGCCCTCTTCCCTCCTCGGTGGCCTGCGTGTCCCCTTCGTTGACCAGTTGCTCCTCTGGGGTAGTCTCCGGATCCCACCCCTCATGCTGCGTCTAACCTTTAGTAGACTTTCATTAGTGTTTTAAAATACACTATGTAAAGGGAATTGGAAAGCTCACTTATGCTAAGGAATTAGTGACTTATGTTGGAGTGGTATGCATTTTAAAAAGGGCATGATGAATTCAACAGAAAAAAATCTAAAGGTGAATTTCAGGCACCATAAGACTTGAGGAATATGGCGTCCCCTTATCCATGTATCACCTTGACCTTTGGGGTGACGATGAGTGGGGAGGTCCTAACCTGGCACGTGGCTGGCAACGTGTTTCTGAGCTCTCCAGCCTGTGTGTAAAGGGCAGTGTTGGGAAGGGTCACGGAGAGCAACAGAGGCCTCTGGGGCACCGGGTAAGAGGACCTTTCTGTAGTGTGGGCATCCCAGCTTCTGTGCCTTGGGCATGACTCCCGCATAACCAGGAGTTTCAGGGCTCTCGCCAAGGTGTGTTGGCACCCCGGATTTCCTCTTTCCATGTCTGTTTGCCCAACAATAAGATGAGGGGTTTGAAGACTGTGCTCTCCAAGTGGCTTGCAGGGCGACATCCACGAGACCCGGATTGACTGCACTGGCTTCCGACAACAATGCCCCGGGAGCGGTCCTGCCCAGTGGCAGGGCCTCATCGAGAGTGTGCAGCTAGTGAGAGGTGCATTTGCTGTCAGTAAGGCTGATCCAACCCGCCTCCGCTGCCAGGTCAGCGGGGAAACACCTGCCTGTGTGGAGGGCACAATTTGCCTCCCAATGCAAAGCCCAGCGCTGGGGACATAGTAGAAATTTGTGACACTCGGTGGAGAACTTTAGGCCCATAAGCCATAGACAGTATGTAGTCACTCATTTGTGACAGACATAATAGGGATAATCGCCACTTAATAAGTAATCCAAGGCTAATTAAATGTTACTAATACACGTTGCAAAGATTCTTCCTTTTTCTTCTCACACTCCTTCAGAGCACCTTGCATAAAGTGTGCAGGAGAAGCTTCCGCATGTGGAAATTGAGGACAATACTGAAAAAAAGGTGCCCTGCGATGGAGCTGAGAAAGAGGCATCACTTGCTTCTTGGAGTCCCTTCAGCATCTATGCGGCCAGCGTGGTTCGCGGAGCTGGGGTGGGTGCGGCAGAATGGCCTGGACATCTGCAGACTTACAACCAGTGTGGCCAAGGGACGGGCCCTGCCCTGCCAGCCTCCATCCTGCCCCCAATGTGGCAGCCTCTCCACAGGCAGACGCCACAGCTGGGTCCCCTGCATGGTGCCGGGTAGTGAGCAATGCACTGGAACTGCTGTGGGACAAACTCTGAACCCTTCAGACTCGGCAGCATTGACTTGGGGGGAGGCTCTGCCCCCCTGGGAGGGGCGGAGGTAGTGGATATGCACGCAGGGCCTTTAGGACCGAGGGACACATTCCCCAGCTGCTGGGAATGCTGGCAGGAGATGCTGTCAGCTGACTCCCTCCCCAAAACTGCACTCTGCAGAAGAGAGCCCCCTGGGCATGCCCTCCCGCCAGGGCAGCCTGCAGCCAGTGGCCAGTCTGGGCGAGGGTGCAAAAGGAGACAATGCCCAAGGTCCGTCCCCACTCCTGGCCCTGTGGGAGTGGCCAAGGCCTCGGCGTGCCTGCGTCCCGATTCCACTGCTCCCTCAGCTCGCCCTGCTTGACCCGTCCTTACCGGCCAACTGACACCAAGGGCACCTCTAACAAACCTAAACCTGAAAACCTGGGGCCAAGCCTGTCTCCCGCCCCCCTCCCAGCCCCGGTGCCGTTGGGAGGACGCGCGTGTCTGAGGGTCTGGCCGAGTGTGCACATGCTCAGTTCCCAGCCCACGCCAGCTCTCAGCTGGCTCTCCAGGAGCAGAGCCCTGGCCGGGGGCTCCTGGGAAAGCGGGAGCGCTCTTAGGCAAAGCCTGTCAGAGGTGGAGGGGCAGGACGGGACAGGAGAACCAGCCCACGAGGTAGGGTCTCAGGTACCGGTGGCCCGGGGTCCATGGGGAGAAGGAGCTGGAGCATAAACCACGACTGGAGGCCCAATGCCTGGCCTTGTATATGGGTCGGTTGTTGGTTGTGGCTGTTGCGGTAAGGGGACAGGGCAGGGCATCCCTGGGGCTTCCATGGGGCAGGCAGTTCTCCAGGGAAGGGCACCGAGAGCTGTTACCCACACTCACTGCTCCTGGGGGATGGGTGCTGTCTGCTGAGACATCCCTGGTCCTGGTGCCAGAGGAAAAGCTTGTCTCCTGGAGCTGTGGCCATCCCGGCTCCAGGTGGCTCATTCCACTCATTTCCTGTCTCAACCGCCATCACAGATGACTTTTCAAAGAGAAAGAGTGATCCGTCTTAAATTTGCATGTTTGTTTGTTTTGGAAAGCCCCTTCTTATCTGCAAGCTCCTCTTTTCTTCCTGACCCCGTGGCCGGGTGGGATTGGCCTTGCTGTCCCATTTCACAGGTGGGGAGCACTGATCCCTGAGAGAGGCTGGGCCCCAGCAAAGTCATCCAGTTAGAGGCAGAGCTGGCGCTCAAACACAACCTCCAGCATGTTGCTCCAGGTTCTGGAGGCCATGCAGAGGCTCGCTCGGTGCCACCACTAGTGGGTGAGCCCACGTGACTGTCTGTGCAGTGCAAGGTCTGTGCACTTCACTGATCTGTTGCACTCAGCCCTACATCCAGCTAGCTTCTTTTCCGTTTCAAAGTTTCTGCTCCTCAGAACTTCAGCTTGAGCTGCTTTTCGGCCTTTCATTACAGCTCTGGCTCTAACCAGACCTGTCTGCTTGAAACAAGCCTGCTCACTGGCAGCCCTTGTCCCTGGCCCCCAACATTTTTCTTACTGCCATTCCTGAAAGGATGTTGGCTCAACTCATCTTTGGATGCTGGGTCAGAGGTCACCGGGCAGTCTGTGGATCGTTGCAGCAGAGTGGTCATCCTGGCCCAATAAACTGCAGCCAGGTCACAGGGTGGGATTACGGGTACAAATGGGTGGCCAGTGCCCCCAGGGGGTCTGCGATGGGACAGGCTCCATGCCTTCTCTCGTGCACCGAAGCTGGATGGCCGCCTCTCAGGGAGCTGGGGAGTGGGTCCTCATGCTGAGGAGAGGTTGCAGAGGCTGCCTGCAGCTCTGAACTCTGGGATTGGAAGGCCCAACTGTACCCCTTGGAAGTAAACAGAGGACAACTGCCCATCTGGATAGTTGGTGCATTTGCTGAGATCTTCCCAGCCCAGCCGGCAGGCTGTAGACAGGCTCTAGCAGGACCCTGCTGGTAGACAGTGCATGTCAGCGCCTCACAGGGTTCCCGGGGCATTGGCATGAGCGGTTGGTGTGTGTCCCTGTGCACTGGAGGGGAGAGGGCTTTAGAGATGGGCAGACAGGCCCACTTTGACAGAGAAGATGGAGAAAGATATTACTAAAAAGAAAAAATAGGTGGCTGGACCCATGACCTAGTGGTTAAGTTCAGCTTGCTCCACTTTAGCAGCCCTGGTTCAGTTCCTGGTGTGGACCTACTCCACTCATCGGCCACCATGTTGTGGCAGTGACCCACATACAAAGTAGAGGAAGACTGGCATCCATGTTACCTCAGGGTGAATCTTCCTCAGCAAAAAGAGGAAGATTGGTGACAGATGTTAGCTCAGGGCCAATCTTCCTCAGCAAAAACACAAAAAACAAAAACAAGACACTGGATACGTGGTCAGAAGACCTACACTGTGACATTAGCCACCAAGGCATGCCTCCAAGCTGCCGTTTCTTCATCTGAAAAATGAGGACAGTGACAGCATCTGACCCGCCTCTCAGAGTGATTTTGGAAATTGGATGGGCTGATGTTTATGAAAGCTGGTGTGTGCGCGATGTTCCTCACAGGTGTTTGTGGCCTAGGAGCACCTGCCGGGGAATGACCCTCTGTTGGGCTGGTGCCTGAGGAGGCCAAGGCCTTGCGTCTCGTCTGTCCCTCATTGTCTGGGTCCCTCTGTGCCTTCTCCCCAGCACGGCCTGGCCTTTCTCTCCTTAGTGTAGACAGGGCCCCTTCCTTCCAGACAGAAGAAGCAGCCCTGGGGCTCTGGCCGCCTCTCAGCTCTGCCTCCACTCCCCGGTCTGTGGCCTGTGGTCAGCCATCCTGCTCTCGTTTTTTTAAGGTTCGTTTCTTTTCAGAAACACACATGGAGCGAGGCAGCCTGCGCAGCCTCCACCTCTCTTATATACAGTAGCTTGTTTTATGACTTTGTTTTAAAAACTATTGGCTTAGGGTGCAATAACACAGATGTCTTTGCCTCACAAGAGAACTGTGAATTTCCACTTCTCTCTCCTCGGTGACAGCTCCATTACCTTCCATGGATAGTCTCTCCTTTGGCCCTGGAAAAAGCAGGAAAAAAAATGGTGTTTCTCCCGCAACTGTCCCTTATGATAGGGCAACCGGATCAATAGCGCTGGCGCCCACTCTCCCTCGTTGGCACTCTTTGAGTCCTCAGAGCCGGCCATGTCAGCAGCCTCCTGCTGGCGGAGGAGGACAGTGTCCGCGTCCCCAGAGGAGTGCTACAGCCATCGCAAAAGAAATATCTGTTTTCTTGCGTGCGTCCTGCAGGCGCTTCCATAAGTGGTGGCAACGCAGCGGCGGGGAAACTTTGTGGCTGCCTTACTAAATCTTCACCCGCCTGACCTCAACCTGACAACTTCTTAATACGCGCGGAGAGCAGTCGATGCTCTGCGCAGAGCCGGAGCTCCATCAGCCTCTCTGCAAACGTCGAGGCCCCGTGGATGAGAGGCAGGGCCGGGCAAGGTGGATTTGCACGCCAGCGCTCGGCGAGGAGGCAGCCTGTCTGTGCTCGCGTGCAGAACTCTTCCTGCTCGCTGGCATGTCACGCTGTCACGCTGCCTCTTCCCCGTGTGTAAAGTGGTAAGGTGTGAGTTTAATTAGCCTAGAACAAAATTTCTTACTCTCTAATAATAACACCTTGATTTGTATGTTACCTGCTCTCCAGGGAGCTCAAAGCATTAAAAAAAAAAATGCACTTCTTCCTTCTGTCTCATCGTACTCCAGAGACAAAGATCATGTCCCCATTCTACAGAAAGGCAAGCCAAGGCAGAGGGCTCTCCGTGGCCCACTAAGGCACAGAAGGAGCTTAACTGCAGCCTCCGAACTTAGTGGTTTTCCTTCATTTCTGTGCAGAATGCATGAGCTTAAATTCCTTGAAAAGGAGTGTGATGGACTAATGCAGGGCTGCAACCAGGAGTATGTCAGACCATGGGTGGGCAATGCTCATGGTGGGGCCGGCCAGGGATACGCAGCCTGGAGTGGCAGGGCCTGGACAAACTGGATGGGCAGCCACACAGAAGGGCACGCCTTCCCAAGCTCCAGACAAGGGCTGGCACACAAGAAAGCAAGCCCAGCATTGCCAGGTCTTCTGATTTTATGTATGTAAATGTTGACCAAAAAAAGAAGAACTCACCTCCCTGTGCCTAATATGTGTCCCTGTTGGGCACAACCACAAGGCCTCCAGCCTGTAGCTTCGAGACCAAGGCAGTGTTTGAATAAGACTAGTGCACTGGCTTGTGCATGGCAGATGGGGGTGAGTTGAGAAACAAACCGGCCCATGGGAACTGTGGGAGGCCATGCGGCAAATTTAGTGTGCAAACGTGGGTCCCTGAATCATGGGCATGGCAGTGACATGGAGAGAAAGAGAGGGAGCCCAAAGAGGTGGAGGGGAAACACCCAATGCGTGTGGTCTACTGCATGAGGGGAGAACCCAAGATGGTTCTGGCCGGAGATTCCAGGGTCAAGAGGGTAGAGTGCCTTTGACGAGCACAGAATCGCTGAGAGAGCTCGTTTGTAGGGTATGGGACCTGAGAAAGGTGACGCCAAGGGTTTCAGCATAACGTCCTCCAGGTAGAAACGGGACAGGCAGGCAGAGCTGTCCCATGGCCTGCACGTTTGCAGGCTTCTGTGCCCATGGGAGAGTAAACGTTATAAAAATCGTGAGGAAAATCTGGTCTCCAGTTTGGGGTGCCAACTTGTTATTTAGTTAGGTGAGTACATGGAAATAAATAAATAAATAGCCACCATTTTTATTTTGTTGAAGAAAAAAAAATCTTCCCCAATAAGGACATATAATAGACAGTCCTTTAAAGTGAATAATTATACCTTCATAAAAAAGTTACTCCCTAGCTTTTATTTTAATTTTATTTTTTACCGTGAATGGACGTTAGTCCAGGCTGCTGTTGGAAAGCCACCGCTCTGACCCCCCAGAAGCAGCTGAGAGAGAAAGCCCCAGGGGGAATTTAGAAGTAGTCACAAGAGGGGAGATGGTAAATTTGTGAGCACGGAGGGAACCCCAGCTCCCCTAAGACAGGGAGAGGAGCAAAAAGCAGAGGTGGAATTCTAAGAGCTGGAGGAAGTCCTGAGTCAAGGCTTGAGGATAAAAGCGGGCAGGAGACAAAAGGAGCCATGGGGCAGTGGGGTGGGGGCCCAGGCGCTCAAGGCTGAAACAGCCCGTCGGCTCAATGGGCATCTTGGACTGTCTACATGATTCGAAATCCCTGGGACCGCATCCTTTTCACTTTGGGAGCAGAGACACATCCTCCAGTGCTCCCACTGAGCGTAAAGACTGAAGTTCCAGGTGCAGCCTGGAAGACATCCGTCTTCCTTTGGAGACCGGGAACAGGCAGGCGAGCTAAGCTGGCTGGCCGTGGGGGCTACACCGGCCCCCAGCTGCTTGAGAACAATCCCG
Source organism: Equus przewalskii (assembly GCF_037783145.1). Classification (NCBI taxonomy): domain Eukaryota; kingdom Metazoa; phylum Chordata; class Mammalia; order Perissodactyla; family Equidae; genus Equus; species Equus przewalskii. Next base: position 3,098,165 of record NC_091839.1, on the reverse strand, counting down.
ACGAAGGCTCCACACCCCACACAATCCATAACCCGGGAAGGCTGCTGAGGGGGCGCTCTGCAGGCGATTGTCTCTCTCCGCCTTGGGCCCCGGTGCTGACTTTGATGAAGCTTCTTCAGATGCTGGGTAGGAATCTTGGGTGGGGTGAGGATTAACCGTGGCCATCAGTGCTGCTGGAGACGGGCCTCCCCTTCCTTCGCCAGAAGTGCGCACTTCCTGGGGATTACGTGTTAATGTATCTGGAACAGGATCAGCTTCTCCAGGCTTTGTGGTCTCTCTGGAAGTCATATTCCGGGGCTCCCACGAGCCACCTGGCTGCTGTTCCGCTTGGATCAGGATTCGTCAGTAAATGCAATGAAGAGCTTGGCCATTTATCACGGTGAATCCGGTGCCTAAATCTGGGAGGAAATGGTCAGTGCTCCAGATCGGAGCTGACTCTCCCTTCCAGGAACCAAGTAGGGCTAGCTCCGCTCAATTTCAGGGCTGAATTGTTACCCATCTGTAAAAATGGATGCCATTCATTTAGTTTGTCTTCTGGATCTTATCCATGAGGCAACGAATTTCACTGGTTTGCGTATTCATCCGCTCACTCAATAAATGCTCACCTGGTTAGAATCATTTTCTCCTCCAATAAGGCTAATCCAGCTATCGAGTTTGACTGTCGATATGGTAGTAGAGGTGGCAGTTGTTGCTCTGAGTTTTTCCAAAAAAGTTAGGATAGTGCTCCGAGAAGTGTTGCTATTGGGGAACTCAAGAAGTGCAAGGTCCAGACTTGAGCACGACCCAGGGCTGTGCTGGCCTGCTGCCTGCTTGTGAGCACCCACATGCCACCCATCTCCACAGCAGCCTGGTGAAGGCACTTGCCTCGGGTGGGTGACCTTGACAGCGGTTAACACCCGATGTCCCTGCCTCCATGTAGAGTCCAGGGATGGCCCAAACGTTCCAGAGAGGCCACCAAATTCTCCTTTGCTGTCGTTGACTCTAATCTCTGGTACCTTTCCCTCCCCCAGGAGTCAAAGAGCTGGGCCCACTGTGATGTTTACCATGTGGATGTCCCTCCCACCTTGGCTTCCCTCTGTTTCCCTGATGTCTCTTTCCGCAGCCTATGGGTGTTTTCTTCTAGCTGCCAGGTGATGCTCTCCCATTGCTCACTGGCCATGCCTCTCTTCTCCTGGACCAAAGGCAACAACCCTCACTCCTCTTTCTCTTGCCTGCCTGTATGACCTGAGGGAAATACTGAGCATTCAATAGCAACTCAATAAATGCTCCTTGGTTTACGTCATTTTTTGAAAGTGCAAAAAGATCACAAGGTTGGGTCTCCACGTGCAGTGTTGGGTGGGAAGGAACTTCACCCTCTACAAGGATTAGGGCAGAAAGATGGTCTCAACTCAACCGTAGTGTGGGAGACAGAATCTCTGGGCTCTCCTCCTGGATCCACACTGATGCACCTTGTGACCCTGAGCTGTTCCTTCCTCTCTCCACGCCTCAGTTCGCCTTTTGAACAAGGAAGAGGGAGCGTTTCCAGATCAGAAGTCTGTGTTTGTCAGATGTGGGTCATTCAAGTACAGCAGTCTTCAATTGACACTTGACTTCCTAAGCCAGGCATGACAAGTATGTTAGGGATAAGCGAGGATGAAGAGGGGGAAATTAACATTGGTTTGCATTTTTACTCCTTGCCACTTCCCCCTTGGAACCCAATTTCTCTCCTGCTGGCCAGCTGATGGCCCACTGATCACCTTCCTTTTCAGTCCCTGTGTGGAGGATGCTGGGATGGGCTGGCCAGATGCCCCTTCAGAACTGGAGGACTGGAGAGCCCCCGGCAGACAGACCTTAGCTTCTGCCCTTTTGAGACTGCCTCAGCTGAAGGCCACAGGCTTTCCTAAGGTACCCCCCTTTCTCAGACAGTGATGTCCAGGCTGGGTTGATAAGGGAGGGGGTGTAAAGGCCTGCCACTCTTGCCTCAGAGCTAGACAGCTCTGAAGGGTCCTCCCGTCTTCAGAGCCCTCTGTGATGCTGGCTGGAGCATCCACTGAGACGTCCCACAGCCCTGCTCCCTCCGCCCAGTCCTGCTCCTTTCCTTTCCATTCCTCGCCATACGTGGGGATCCCAAGAGCGCTCATTAGCAAACTCCTTCTGCAGAGTCCACTCCCGAGAAACCCAACCTGTGCGACCCACAAACGGCCTGTAAGGAGGAGAGAGAGCGGGGACGGGAAGAGAGGAGCCCAGGAAAGACAAACTGAGGCCAGGCCCCACAGCCTCCTCTGTCCCCAGCTCTTCCTCTGCGTCCCGAGACCTGCTCAGGCCTGCCCTCAGGCGGGAGCGCTCCTCCTCGGCTGTGTCTCCAAGCTTGGGCTCAGACGACCGGGTCCTGCACTCATGGTCCCACAGTGGTTGACTGAAGCCTTTGGTTTTCTCAGGTGGCGGCATTTTAAGCAGAGATTTACATTCTTCTTCCCTCGCCTTGGTCCCATCTGCCCCTTCAGCTCCCTTTCATCTAATAGGGAACACGCGCCAGACCTAACATGGAGGCATGATGGCAGGGCCGAGCAAGGAGGCAGCCCCACTGCACCCAGCGGCCTCCAGGTCCTGAGTCCAGAGAGGGAAAAGCTGCGCCCTTGCTCCTCGCAGAGGCCCTGCCTTTGCCCTCGCTGCCTCTCACTCTGTGGTCCCCAAGCCTCTCTCTGGTTGCCTTTTGCTTTCCTGGTCTGAAAGATGCTGAGAGGTCTTGTCCACTTGTCATGAATATTTCCTGAGGAGCTCCTTCCTCGAGGCCAGGCACCGTGCTGGACACAGGAGTGCAAGAACGGAACGTCGTCCTTGTCGTGAGCACGCACGGTCCTACGCAGAGATGGGAGAACGAGCTGGGAAGGATGGCACCGTGAAGCCTCTGGAGACCCAGCGGAGGGCTGTGCTCACAGATGCTGGGGAGCGGAGCGGTAAAGGCTTGCTGGAAGAAGTAACATTCGAGCTGGGCCTTGAAGGAAGAGGTTGACTTTCCAGGACTCACTCATTTTCCTAAGTTGCCAAAAGCCTCTTTAGCTCCAAGTGCTGTAAACCAGGCCAGCTCATCCAGGCAGGCCTCTCAGGGTGCGGCAGCCGCACTTCCCGCGTTTGCACCCCGGCCCGTCACGTGGCACCTGTCTGGGCTTCGTTTTGTCCACAATCCTGAAACATGCGGGCGGATGAGTTTCCCGGGCCAGAGGGGAGAAGGGACGTGTGACAGCTGCTGAGAATAGAAGGAGCCACAGGGCTGGGGCACTCAAGAGGGAAGGTGTCTGCCTCCTGTCTGGAGGCCCTGGAGGCCTGGCCTTAGTACTCTGGCTCCAGGCAAGCTCCCCAGAGGAGGGGGCTATGCCCTCCTGAGGCCCACAGCGCGAGGGGCCCCAGGGCAAGGCCTTCACCAGGGCTCAGGGGCCTCAGCTCCGCCAGAGCCTGGTGTCTGACCAGCTCGGAGACTGCAGGCAAATCTCCGTCGACCTCAGTTGGGAAATATGAGCCTTGCTTCAGAAAAGCTTCCTCAAAAATTTTTTTCTTTTGATTTGTGCTCCATTTTGATAAATAATACACAATAAATATTTAGTGTTCATCTACCCTGTGTCAGGCAAGGTACTCCAATCATGGTCCCTGGGCCTGTGGGGCTCGTGCTCATTCATTCTTTCATTCATTCTCTCTTACATTCATCACTTCGTTCGACAACTACACTCTACATGCCAGCCCAGGTCTAGGTGCTGGCGATACAGCGATGAACAAAATGTGCGAGGCAGCGCCCTTCCATTCTCGTGGGGTGACAGAAAAAGCAGCAAACAAGCGAAGTGTTGCCCCGTCCCCCCATCCTCTACCGGGAGGGACGCTGCAGGAGCGGATGAGGGCTCCATCTCCATGGTCCCCACGGAGGCCAGAGGCTTGAACTGGACTTGGCTTTCTCTAAAGCTTAATAAGAAGGCAATAGTTTGTTTTTAATTATAAAGGGGACATGCCTCCTGAACACGCCTTCTCAAAGAATGCTGCCCTTCCCCGGAGATACTGATCTGCCCCACCCCCGTTTGAGGCTCATGGGGGTAAATGCACCAGAGAAAAATGAGCTGTTCTGTCAAAGGGGAAACTGAGGCAGGGAACGCCTCCACTCCTGACCTCTAGCTGGATTTGCTGTCAAAGGCCCTCGCTAGCGGTTGGGAAGGGTCATGCTGGTCTGTGCCGGTCTCCCCTCCACGTCACTGCCCAGCCTGCCCCCGGGGAGCGCAGGGAAGGGTGTGGCCGCGGTGGAGGGACTGCACAGTGATTTTGTGACTTCAGCAAAGTGGGTGGTCTGGGTCGGTTTGGCCCAGCTAATGAGCATTTTTGTCTTGTTTGGTTTTTGTGCGCCTTTGTTTATTGTTGCCTTAACAGCACAGACCGACTTTTGACATTGCCCAAGAGCTGACTTTCTTTCTCCTTCCATCCAGCCTCAGCTAGCTTTGCTTCAGTCTGGAAATCATTTCTCCTTTTTCCCACTGTGGACTCTAAGTTTTCAGGAACAGCTGAAGTGAAAAGAATCTTAACTGAGAGGGCTTCTCCAGAACATCAGAGTGAGTTCAGAAACGTGTGCGGGGTGGTAGCCCTGGGGCACAGCCCCGCTGGGTCCACGCAGGGCCGAACATCTGCTTAGAGGTGGAATCACCAGCTGGTTAGCTGCACGGAGAGAGAAATAACCCTAGGTACTTAAAGGTTTTTATTTGGGCGTGTAGAGTTACTTCCATTTTCCCAGCTGTCTTAGAAAACTTGATAAAAGCTGAAAGATGTTCAGGTAATAAATTTAATTCCAAACTATGGAGCCCAAGATACAGACTGACTTTCAGGAAACGGAGAGGTTCACCCAGACCTGTCATGGGAGACATTGAACACGGACAGAGGTCTTTGGCCAGAGTATCCAGAAAACCCGCCTGTGCAGGGTGCTGTGCTTGGTGCTGGGCTCCAGCATAAGCCCCTGGTTTCTCCCTGACATGGCTTGTTGCTGACTAGGGGTTGGGGCCTCATGTGGCAACAGACACCCAAACAAGGCCATGTGACATGAGCTGCCACATCAGGCTGCTGTGCTGGCACAGTCTCTGGGCTGTGAGTTGGGGGGCAGAGGACAGGCGTTAGAGATGGCTGCACGGAGGAGGAAAGTTGCAGCTCAAATCTGAGGGGAAGTAGACAGACAAAGGTGTACCAGGCAAAGGCAACAGCGTGGACAAAGGCCTGGAGATAAGATGAAAATTAGAACTTTCAGGGAACTGAATGAGTCAGTGTTCCTGGAGTAGAGCATGTAGTATGGGTGGCAGATGATGCCCCACCCACGGAGGCAGGTGAGTCTATCATGAAGATCCTTGGAAACATGTTAGGGACAGAGGGACTCTGCAGCAGTGGCTGCACATGTGAACTACAAGGTCAAATTTGCATTGAGAGTGATGATTCTGGCTGCAGTGTGAAAGATATATTGGATATATAGGAGGCTGGCAAGAAGGAGGGTGTATTGATCAGGTGAGAAAAAGTGATGGTGGTGGGGACCTGAGTCATGGCAATGGTGATGGCGAGAATGGACACGTGGGAATTGATACGATTTGGTGATTGATTAGATACTGTCTATCCTGGAGACGAAGGACTCCAGGATGACCTCTGCTCATTGACCTCTAGACAAAACCCTAAGACAGATGAGGATGGGGAGAGACAGTAGGTTAATCCTGGGGTGCTCCTGAGATATCCAAGATTAGATGGCCAGAAAATCTAGATTTGAAGTCAATTTGAAACCAAAGGGGAGGTCTAGCTTGCCCACTGAGAATGAAAGTGAAAAGAGGGAAAAATAAAACTCCAAGGAAATTACACATTTAGTAGAAAGATCATGAAAAGCAAGTCGATGAAGGAGCCCAGCAAGGTATGGCCAGAAAGGCAGCAAAAACTCCCGAAGGATGTGGTATCCTGGAAGTCAAAGTTTTAAGAAGTTATGCCCTGATGCTTGCAGAAAAGATCAGGTTAACCAAGAAAAGCATCCTTCATCTACAAGCAGACTGTCAATCTTGGCGAGAGAGTTTCCACAAGACGGAGGGAGCAGAAGCCAAACTGCAGGGAGTTAAAGAGTGACGGGGCCGGCGAGTGGAGACCACTCTTTCAGAAACGTGGCTGGTTGTTTAGGCAAGAAGGTGCTTAGGGCTGCGGGGGGACTTTTTAAGTTAAAATGGAAGAAATTTAAGTACATTTAATTGTTGAAAGGAAGAAACAGAGAAAAGACCGTGGGAGATACTGAAAATATAGGAGAGCAAGGAATGACTTCATCAAGCCACAGCACTCGGGGAGCAGGACTGGAAAGAGTGTGGAGCAGACGAGCAGTGAGAGGATCAACCTCTCCCACACGGAGGAAAGGCTTCTCCACTGTCATGGGAGGGAAAGAAGGATGGAGGAGAAAGGGGGAGGGTGGGAGATTGGTAGGTCATAGAGAAGTTTCCAGATAACTACTTGGGATAATTTCCTATTCTAGAGAGAAAGCTGGGCGGGAAAACTGAATGGTGTGGTACACAGTGCTGAAGGCTCAGCTGAACCTGGAGATCTTGCCTTTGTAGGGCCTCCAATTTGCAGAAGAGTGTGATTTTTCTCTAGTGTTGCTTGCCAATCCAGAATGCAAAGAAAGAAGAGAGGGAAACGGATTGGCTGAGGACTGGGACTTTGCCAGGGTGGGATATGGCAATGACAGTAGTGACATGGAGGATGCTCACAAGAGAATGTTTTTGAAACAAAAGAACATGGAGCCCACATGAAGCAGCAGAGGCCGAACGTATTGCTATGAAGGAAGATAGTATTGGCACCCAAAGCCCAGAAATCCCAGTAAAGTAGAAGAAAATGTATAAAATGAGCAAATCTTCGAGAAAGCTAGGACAAGACCCTGGGCCTGAGAATGTGACACTTCTAGCAATTAAGATTTGAGAGAGTCATAGTTTCCGGGGGAGGGCATAGCCCGCCTCTGGGTGACCTGGATGGCTGAAGTAGGCTGAGATGCAGGTCACTGGAAATTAACAGGAGGATCAGTCACTTGTGAGGCATCAGTGATGGGTGATGGGTCATCCCTGTTAAGGCTCAGGTCATGCCCAATGATGACAATGGGTAGGGAGTAGGGGAAATGTTGACCCAGTTCTTGTGGTGTCTGATGAATGATAAAAGTGCCCCGGGAGATCGGTAAGTGCTGGGAATTACAAGAGGTAGCGGGTAGCACAGCCAGATGGTGCTTATCTTTCGGGGTAGAGGAAGAGCTGTCTCCCAGCTCCTGATCTGGGTGTACACCAGGTATGGAAGGGTGAACAGCTGCCCCCGTAGAGGACTGCAGGGAAAGCTTGTCCCTAGAGTGTGTCATCAAGACTTCATTTACAGCTGAACAAGGACATTGAAGATAAAATGGACATTTAAGGAGGTTTGTTTATCAAGGAACAAGGCTTCCATATAGCAATTTGGAAAGGAGAGGAACACAGGTGATGCAGCCAGGGAAAAGCAGGCATAGCACATGGGAACGGGAGAACCTGGAGGCTGGATGATTGGAGGTCAGGGATGGCAAGGATGGAGGTGTAGAGAAGTCAGCATGAGCCCTAGAGATCCCCATGAGCCAGGAAAGAACCAGGCAGCAGGCAGTAGGATTCATCCGTTCATTGGATTCTCACTGAGTGTTGGAAACACCTACTGAATCCGCCTCCATGGTTTCCAGAGGCATCCAACCTGTGAAGCCCAGTGCCCATGGGGCCCGCTCCTGCTCAAGCTGCTGAGATCAGCCAGGTGCTCCATACCCGCCGTGGTCCTGGGGCGTCCCGGAATCGAAGAACTCCCAGGACTGCTGCCTCTGTGAAGCTTGCGGTCGCTCCCGTCAATCTGAGTCTCTACCAGGAAACTCGCTCCACCTCATACAATGGATAAAGGGGTTTCTCTTTTAAATTAGGATTTGATAGAGTAACTGTAAAATTGGTATTTTGCTTAAAAACCCTTTCTTCGGGCTTATAAAATGACATTAGAGAAAAACTTTCTCAGCAGAGATTTTATCAGATGTAGCATATTGAACTGTATTTAAACATATTGAATGTGTATAAATTATCACTAGTAAAAAGAAAAACAGGACAATTGTTTTATTTTCAAAAGACTTCAATGATTTTTACAGAGCCAGAATGTGGTCCCATCCGTTCAAACGGCCGATGTTTGGACGGCAGGTTTACGTCTCTTAGGATGGGGATCTGAGCTCTCAGGAGGGGAAAGGACAGTGGGTGGGACAGGTCTTCCAAGCCCCGGGGGTTAAGATTTAAAAAAACACTTTGAAAATTACCACAGGGCTTCTTATTTTTCTAAGAAGTGCACATGTTCCAAAAGCATGGATCCTAATTTATTGAATTCTTGGATTCTGAAGCTAGAGTCTAGTGCATGATAGTCCTGGTGAAGTGTTTGAAAGACTGACCTAAATCTAATTTTCAAGTGGCCACAGGATTCAGCACAAGAAGGTCATCAGACTAATTCTTGGGAAAGCGGTGATTAAGGCCAATATGGCAGACATAATGAGCCATTTGCTGATGGCGATGGCTGAGGGAGCAAGGTGATGTCCTGGCGTAGCAGGAGGAGGGCTTGGTCCAATGATTTGAGTTTTCTGAGGCTGTGATTTTCTGCCCTGTGTCCTATCTTGAGATAGACCCATCTACTCCCTCCCTCTGTCTCACTTGTTCATGTGGTAGGCTCATGCCCTGCTGCTGCATGCAAAGCACACTGCATGGACGGATGGATGGATGGATGGATAGATGGGTGGATGGAAGGATGGAAGGAAGAAGGAAAGATGGAGGGACAGTTGGGTGGATGGAAGAAAGGAAGGAAGAAGGAAGGAGGGAAAAAAGGAAGGAAGGGAGGGAGGGAGGGAAGAAGGAAGGAAGCAAGGAAGGAAGGAAGAATGGATGAGAGAAGAAAGGAAAGGAGAAATTCATCTCTGAAATCCTCTCACCCTAGGTTCAGTGTCAGGCTACTACGCCTCTATGTGAAGCTCCCACTAACTCTGCTGGGCAACAGTTGGAAAGACAAGGACTCATCAGTCTAGAAAGGTCCAGCCTGAGAAGGAAGAAGCTCCTTCTTGCTTCTGCATTCACAGTGGAGATGCAGACAACAGATTTGTTTGCTGAATCTCAGAGTCTGGAGCAGCATCCCACACCGTGAAGCCACCCCACTGCTATCACCCTTCCTATACTCCCTTCCTCCCAGATGCCATAAATGGTAGGTTTCAGACCCACTGAAGGCGTTGAGGGAGGAACAAAGTCCCAGAACGCATGGCTCTGCTTGGTGGTCCCGGCTGCCACCACAAAGGCATTTAACAAAGGCTCACCCCCCTTTCAGATGGCCGCTACACAGTGGACAACGAGTCAAGTTAGAAGGGCTGGGGCTGATGAGGTCCCAGAGTCCACTCCTCTTCTTCCTGCCCCATCTGCTCGCCGCCCCCTCCTCCCATTTGCCCTCTCTCCCAAATCCCCACTCGGAAAGGAGAGACCTCTGGTCTGATCCCGCCCCCCTCCCCGCCCCCAGGCCCACTCTAACACCTCCTCCACCTCCTTCTCTGTCAGCCAGAACTTGTGCAAATGACACTTGCAGTTCCACCTTCCCTGGCACATTGGATGAGGAAATGACTGGAAACCTGACAGTCTATCACTACCAGGGAGTGACAATTTAAAAAAAAAATTCCAGTTATGAGTGTAAGTTTAAAAATGTAACTAAAAGCCTTCATCAAAGTTTAAAGAGCTTCTTGCGCTTTTAGCATTTGCTTATTCTGATTTATTGACAATGACACACCTAGGAACAGTCGTCTCTGCTGAGGCAGTGAAGTAATGGACTTTAGGGGGAGAGAGAAAAAGAGCGAGAGGGGGGAAAAAAGGGAAAAAAAAGAAAAGGTGCAGCTCACAGAAGAGAGGCCGCTGATTACAGCCACTAATTTGTTATGCACTCCGGCAAATCAGCGGTGATTCATATGACAAATAAGGAGAAAAAATTAACAGCTGTCATGTTGTGATGTGTTAATTTCCTGACAGTCTCTGCACTGAAGCCAATTACTGATTTAAGGGCAGGGAGAGAGAGCCCTGTTCAAGCTTCTAATTAGGCTTCTTCAAGACTAAAAGGATAAAAGCAAAAATAAGAGCAAGAGAGTGAGGCAGGTAGCCGGGCTCCACGAAGCTTCCAGGCTTTAAAGCCCCAGTTAAATAGCTTTAAGCTTAAGTGTGTTTAAGATAAGAATTTAGAAACATTTATTCACTTTTATCCCTGACCTGGTGGTTCCGGCTTTTGTGGAGTAATTGGGAGTCGAGCGAGGCCCAGGGCTCTTATTGCCCTCTTTCTGCACGAGTCCAGCCTCTCAGATGTAATCTACTAATAATACCTTTGTTTAGTCGTGTCAACAACCATTCATCATCGTGGTAACAAAGGGCGGTGGGCGCTCCCCCAGCTTCCTGCTCAGGCATGATGCATGTGGTCTGTGGCTGTGCCTCCATTGCACTGAGTGGTCCTGTTGGCGCTGGCCCCAAAAGAGAGGGCCTGGGGTGAGGGTCACTGAGGTCTGTGGGCTTAGACGTCAAGGCAGCCTCCACACAGACCCAAAGGAAGGGAGAATTCGGACATTATTGACTTGACTTTGGGTCCTTCCAACATACCATCTTGCCTGGCTCCACTTACCTCGTTTGTCATCTCCAAGGATCCAGTTATGCAGAAGACGAGCAGGTCTACTCTAGGACCTCTTACGGGAAGTCAGGGAGTGTGTACTGGTGGGAGACTCGTCCTTGGCCATTCTAGGCACACTAGGGCTTCAGGAGAACTGTCCACAGCAGAAGGCCCTCTGTATCGATCACTACCACCCACCAGAAAGTGGACTTCAAGAGGCTGGGTGCCACTGAGGACGACCAGCTACACAGGTGGCTCCCTTTTATATTGCTTTCCAAGGAAAGCAATTCCTTTCCAATGTGTGCCCTTCACTCTTTCTTAAGACTTATTTAAAGACTCTTTGCCAAATTTAATTTTTAGCACTCAGAAAATAGCAGCATTGGAGCCGGCCCAGTGGCATAGTGGTTAAGTCCGTGTGCTCTGCTCGGCAGCCCAGGGTTTGTGGGTTCTGATCCCAGGTGTGGACCTACACACTGCTCACCAAGCCATGCTGTGGTGGCGTCCCACATACAAAATAGAGGAAGATTGGCACAGACGTTAGCTCAGTGACAATCTTCCTCAAGCAGAAAGAGGAAGATTGGCAACAGATGTTAGATTAGGGCCAATCTTCCTCACCAAAAACAGAAAGAACCAGCAGCACCATGGACTGAGGTCGTGATCACTTTGGGGCCCCTTCCCTGTGGCAGCCCTGGAAGGGCTCCCTCCCCGGAGAGACAGCGGCCATATTTCCCAATGTTCATGATTTATTTCCTTGGGTGGGGGGGAATCCATTAGGATTCTTCAGTTTCCTGTGACAGAAAAAAAGAATGAAAGGAAGGTATGAAGGAGGGAAGGAATAGAAGAAGAAAGAAGAAGGAAGAGAGAGGGAGGGAGGATGGGAGAAAGAGAGAGACAGCCCAAGCTGGGTGGCCACAGTGCCTAGGGAACTTCTTGGCGCACAAACTGAAGAATCCAGAGAGCTCTTGCTTGGAGTTGGCTGGACCCAGAGCCTTGAATAGCGACCACAGCACTTGGAATCACTGTCTCAGCCTCTTGGCCCCACCTCCTTTGTGTGGGTCACATTTTCACACGGCTGTCCCTTTGGCGATGGACAAGCAGAGGCACATCCTGCAGGGCCCAGTTCAACTGAACAGGGAGAACCAGGCCTTTCTCCATCAGGCACCCCAAAGTCCTGAGGGTCCTGGATGACAGGATGAGTTTGTTAGGACACAGGCTGTGCCGACTGGCTTAGGCCTGGATCCCATGCCCACCACAGAGCAGAGGGAAGAGCGCACTCAGACACAGGAGGGAGAGAAGGATGGAATTGCAAAAACAATGAGGGAATGAGCCCCTAAGAAGCAAGAGTGAAGGTAGAGAGGAGAGCTACAAATGTGCCCCAGAGTGGGTAAGTGGCACAAAAGAAAGCCTTTGCAAAGAGCCTCTAGGCCAATTTTGCTGTTTCTGAATTTCCTTGAGCTTCCTAATATTTGAATATATTTAAAATGATGTTAACTAACTTTTTAGAGGGATGCAATCTGGGAGGAGGGAAGAGCCAGGAGTGGGGAGCAGAGGCGCCGGGCAGTGGCATTTTTAGCCAGCTCCTTCTTTTGCAGCACTGACCGGGGATGCAGATACAAAGCAGGGCCTCATTTATGGCAAAGCTTTCTCTCGATAGAGATTTATCACATGTCTGGGAGCAAAACAGGCTCCTGACCTGGAGACACCACCACGGCCCCTGGTGACACAGCCCTGCTGTGGGACCGGGGCAGCCCCAGCTGAGGTCATACCAGCTCTGTGCCCGGGAGAATTGCTGCCTCCTGCTGCCCGAGTGTCTGGGTCCAGGGTAAGCTCATCATTACTACAATTAAAGAATCAGTCAGGCGTTGCCCGGTGAGGGGAAAACAGGTCCCTCGAGCCCCCCCCTCCTCCCGATGGCTTCCTCCTTCCAGGCAGGGGCTCTGATTAAAAGGCTCCAATAGTTTATTTTATTAGGAGTCACTGTAGGTATTACCTGAGACAACAAGAATCCTTCGACATTGATTTTGTTGGTGACTGCAACCCTAAACTTGAAGGGATGGCTAAAAGGTAATTCACTCTCTAAGCTTTGCTCAATCCTGACCCATTATCAATTGAGTTGAAACATGTCAGCACGGTGAGATATTGAGTGTATTATCTTTTTTAGGAGGCTTCGCTGAGTGAATAGCACACATGCATTTACCTATCTAAGTGCTGTCCAGCACACTTATGATTTATGGATTCACGTAGCGCTCTTCAGCTACATCAAGATGTTCTCCAGGAGAGTGCCACATCCCACGGGAGTGCTGGGCCAGCCTTGGGGAGAAGAGGTCACCTCCAGGGTGGGCGTTTCTACCTCATCAGCCCCCGGCGCTCTGAGAAGCCCTCACCCTGCGTGGGAGACCTTGCCAGCAGACTAGCGTTCTTGAATGGGAAGAAGAACACGAAGTGGACCAAGCTCCCCAGAATGCTGGAAGGAGCAGCTGACCAGCTGTAGCCTGAGAGGCGTCAAGATAATTCTAATTAAAGATGAGGATACGGGAGACAGGCATGCGTCTGAAACAGAAAAGTCATGAGAAGCCTAGGAGGATGGCAAAGACGCTTGACCCAAATACTATGGGAATCCTGGCTGTCAGGAAAGCAAGAACACCTTATGGGGCTGGAAACCTGGACCAGGATGGGTAAGAATGAGGAAGAGGTCCAGATGTGAGATCCCAGGATGTGTGCTTTGAGGTCCTGATGCTGAGGACTCCATTCTACTGTGGGTCTTCACACTCACTGCCTCCCTGTTTTGTTCCAAACGCCTCCCCCAGTGTCTTTAAGAAGGACTTCAAAGTCCTCTCTGTTTCCTAGACCCCTGCCTTCTCCCCCCTCCACCTCTGCTTTATCTCTGTCTTCTTCTGTCTACCTCTGTCTTCCCTCCTCCTCGCTTCCTCACTGTTGCATCTCTCTTTTGTCATGACCAGTCCTGAAAATTCTCATCTCTGGTGGATTTTAATGACCATTCAAGGGTTGTGAGAGATTTGAGGAGTGGTGGAGAGTAAAGTCCCCAAAGGAAACAGACAAACAAAGCCTAAACTAACAGGTTATCCAAATGGGCAAGGCAGAAGTCAAGTGCCTTGACTCAGGAGAGTCCGCCCACCCCAAAGGCTAGTCAGCTCCCTCCCTTACCCTGGCCCCGATTTTCCACTCACACCCACTCTTGCATTCATGTCCACTGGCCAATGAGGAAGATGCTTCCATCACGGGGTGGCCTGGGGGGCAATTTTGGGATCCCGACCAGTTCCATGAATGAAGACCACATTTTTCTTGTCTGGCTTCCTTTCCATCCAAAGACTGTGAAGCTACTCCCCCCAGCCCCATAGGCACCTGTAGATGTTTCCTAGTGCTTTGATTTGGCTCCAGGGTAAGGTGACATTTAGGAGGCATAATTTTCTGATGTGCATGTGGCCTTATCAGCTCAGTTTCTGCCTGCCCTGCCGAGTGTTATCAGCGCAGCTCTGGGAAGCGCCTGCGTTAGGGAGGCAGCCTCAGAGGAGAGGTGCTAAGTTGCTACAAAGCCTTCAGATGATGGAGTGGCTGGTGCTGAAAGACAAACCGAGATAGCAGGAATCCTGAGAATGTTCTCTGAGAGATTAAACAGCAAGAACAGGTCAGACCCGAGATCCACAGGCGAACTGTGCAGGCAGAGGAGTCATAGAAATGTGGGAAGGCCTTTGCTGTGAAGCCCCTTCACTTATATGGCAGTACCTGGAGAGGATTCTTCTCATTTCACAGATGAGCAAACAGAGCTGCCGTGGGTTTCTGCCGGGCACTGCGCCTGCTGGACGCTCAAGAGGACAGCCTCGGGGCTCGCAGGTGGCCTGCCGGCTCTAACTCTCTTTCTGCAGAAGTGCCGTGGCGGGGTGGCGGGGAGCAGCGGGAGAGCAAGGGTGCTTGGGGTGCGGTGCGCAGGCTCGGTACCCTCCAGGCCCTCGCGGACCCAGGGGAAACCAGGTCCTCTCCGGGTCCTGAGAGAAACGCCACTCCCCCCAGTTCCTCTGGAGCCCGTCTCAAAGTCCGCTGACCCTCAGCCTCCAGAGAGTTTAGGAAGGAAGCGTGGACGACATTTGGTCCGGGTTCAGTTCGTCTAGACAAGGAGACACCACAGGAGATGTTCGCGCCTCCCATCAGGGCTACCTGACCCGGAGGACAGGGACCTGTGTGCGTCCACATGGGGCCCAGAGCGAGTCCGCGAAGCCCATACAGTTACAGGTAAAATGCTGTTGATGTGAGAAAGGCGCACTTCGTGAAGGGGGCAGAGGCTTTGTCAAAGTCTCAAGGGCCCTGCGACCCGCAAGGAGCCCAGGATGCTTTCTCTTACTGCGTCTGGGCTGGGCTCCGAAGTCAGCAGACCCGCCCGGAACCCTGGCTCTTGTGCTTATTGGCTGCACAACCACGGGCAGGTTCTCAATCCGCTAAGAACCAGTTTCATACAAACCGAAAGACACACAATAACGTTCCTCCCTCAAGGAACGGCTGCTGAGACCGAGGGAGGCGTTGCTCGTGAAACCTTGGGCCACGCGCCTGCGCACAGCGGAGCCCAATCAGCGTGAGCGTGCACGGGCTGCGGGCAGGGATGCAGGGCTCTGGCTGAACCGGACTGCGCTTCAAGGCCCCATCTCTCAAGATCGTTTCCTTATCTGTAAGGCGGGTACGGCAGACCAGCCTGCCCGCCTTCCAGGGCTGCGGAGAAGGGGGCTCTGATAAGCCGAAGGCCAGAGTGCTGACCCGATGGCCTTTCCCCACCACTAGGGCTCTCCGGGGAGGGTCCCCGACCTCATCTTCCAGCATGGGGGTGGCCCGACCTGTGCCAGGGCCGGCTGGAGCCCTGGTCACCAGGTGGCTCCTCCCCGCTCCCCCATCTCCAAACCTTCACCTTTTATAAAAGCTCAGGGGTGGCTGGGGGAGGGGGAGATTGCATTTTAATTTAATAGGGAGAATAATTCACGTGCTTATAATGGAATGCGACAAGCAGAACAGAACAAGTAAATACACTACAAACTATGTTGCAAGCCTCTAAGGTAACAGAAAATAACTAGTTTTAGTTGCTTTTTATCTATTATGAGGACTGTCAAGCATTTGACAACAGACTATTTAATAAAAAATACTATAATTTGTGTTTAAGTGATAGCAATAGATATTACATTTATTTTATTTCTATCCAAGGAGACAGGTTTGGGATTTCTTAAAGGAATTAGGAAATACAAAGTGAGAGGTTTACTGGGCCTGGGATGAGCCAGCCCTTGGCTGGCCCCCCTGGGGCTTGCATGCGACACAGTCAGCTAAGGGTGGGTCCTGTGCCCCTGGGACAGCCTCAGAGAGGATCTGAGGGAAATAGGCCACACATTCCAGAGAAAATACCCAGGGATGAGCCAGGGGCTGTGCTGAGCACCTTCACATATGGTCCCTGCAGGCCCCCACAGGCCTGAGTCCTCCTGGGGAGAGAGACCCAGGACACGTTCAGAGAACAAATGAAACTCTAGAACAAGCCTCATTAATGAGCCCCAGAGGAGACGCTGCTGGAGCTTCATCGTTGGTGACAGTGAAAGATCAAAAACAGTGTAAATGCCCATCAGAAGAGGAGTAGGGAGACAAGACGGTCTAGCCCCCATGGAGTGCCAGGCTCGTGAGCTGGCTTACAGGTGTGGGGTGCAGAGACCTCACAGGTGCAACAGTGATGGAAAAAAGCAAGAGACTGCTGTAGATGTAGATGCAGGCGTGCAACCACACAACATATGTAATTTGAGTGTGTATGTGTGTGTGTGAGCATGCCTTGCATGTGTGTACACTTGTGTGCATGCATATGCTTGTGTGTTGTATGGGGGTGCATGCATGTGTGTGTGCTTGTGAGCATTGTGTGCATACATATGTATGCACACACGTACAAACATGGATCAGAAGGGTTTGCAGCAAAGTCACAGTATGGCTGCTTCAGGAGAGACGGAATGGAGCAGGATGGGGGTGGTGCAGGGACCTTCGATGTATCACTCAGCCAGCCCCGTAGAAGGGCTCAGAATGGTTGTTTTTAAAATCTGCCACAAATGTTAATATTTGTTAATTCTGGATATTGAAGACTTAAGTCTTTGACTATTCTCTGTGCTTTTTTGTATTTTTTCCCCAAAAAATAAAAAAATGAGAGAATTCAGATGCTCACAAGCACACACACATGCATGCACCCCCATACAACACACAAGCATATGCATGCACACAAGTGTACACACATGCAAGGCATGCTCACACACACACATACATTGATAGTGTAATCAATGGAGTCCTCCCGGGGCCCGGGCCGGGAGAAGGTGCAGATGTGGGTGGGCCAGGGGCCCCGTCTGGCCTTGATTTTGCTAATGTAGACGAGAAGGTTGGATTCAGAAATCCCCGGGGCCCTTCTGGCTTTGACGTCTTGCCTGTGTCACTTGGCTGAGAGGTCCTATGTGAGCTTAGGAAGGAGGAGGCCACGGAGGGCTGATAGAGGGGCTGGTGAAGCGGCCTGAGCTGGCCTTGAAGGCCAAGAAAGACTGGGACAGGGAAGAGGAAAGTGGCTGTGCGTGATAGCAATGCGTGGGTGTCCCTGGAAGAGGGAACAGCACAAGACAGGCTATGGGGAGAGGCCTGCATGGCCAGTGGCCTACCTGGGAGGGTCAGTGGAGGATCATCAGGTCATTGGGTAGCAAGATGAGGCATCCCTGGATCCCTGTCTCCATGTGATCTACCGGCCAGGATAATCTCATGCCACTCAGGAGAGCTCCTGCCCCTCTGAGTGGGCGCCACTGCTCGTCTCCAGCACGACACCACCACCATGGAATGCCAACCCAATGACCAGATTTTCCAAATGTTCAAGAGAAACTGCAAGACGTCTGCTCCACTCAGTTTTTAACTGTGTTTGAAACTCAGCGCAGAGGTCTGGGGCTGCACGGCGCCCCCAGCGATAGGCAAGGAGACCGGCACTTGAAGAACCTTCTACCTGTGGGTTTGGGCAGGAAGACCCTCGAGAGAAGGCCTGGATGGCCCCATCCTTCCTGCACTGAGTGGCTGGCTGTTGTGGCAAGCCCTCCAAACTCTCTGAGCTTCCTGAGGAGCTGAATGGGAGTCCTTGGCCCCAACTCATGGGCAGTTGGGAAGATTAAACAATATGGCAGAAGCATGGGAAAGCATTCAGTAAGCTGTGAAGTGCTGCACACACACGCGTTAATGCTACCATTCATGTTGGGCGTTGTGAGTTTTTATAAGCTAAAGGTCAGTGTTGGATTCCCTCAGCATCATCATGGTTTAACTCCAAACAGACAAGGTTCCTAAGAATTCCTCTCACATAGCTCAGTGCAGGCAATGGGTTCTTCTGAGAGGCTGTTTCTGCGTGTGATCAGACACGCCCCTCGCACAGACGGGAGCCCCATCTCCTGCCCCGCTCCAGTGGCCATCCCCAGGCACCAGCACTGAGAGAGAGGCCTACCATCCCGCCTCTCTGCCCCAGTTCTCATTTCCAGCAGCCCTGCCGAGCGCGCTCCACCCTCAGCTGTTCTCATGCAGCTGAGATTGCCCTACAGATAAGGGACCAAGAACCACCTCTGAAGGAGAGGCCTGGAAATGATGCCGTTTGAGGGGCACTCCAGAGGACCACTCGGGGGGAAATGATCACTGCCCTCAGGTATCTGAACAGCATGTGTGTGTGGTTGGGAGGACCCTTGAGTTGTCCCATTCAAAGTTGTGTAAGATGAAATGTTTTGTTTTCTTTGCAGGTAGGGGCTTCTGCTCACTGGCGGCGTTCACACCAAGGCCGGCAGCCGTGGGAGAGGCATCCGTTCCCGTGTGGAGTGAGGTCTTACCACATGCTTTGTGCAAAGCCTTCTTCCACTCTAGGCTTCTAGGATGCTCCAGCGACCAAGCGTCACAGGCTTCCCTGTGCATCAAGGGCTGGGATCTCCTCCGAAACCCCAACAAGCAGCAGGGGCCCCCGTGGGCTGGCTGACTCTCTGCAGCTGCAGCCTCGGAACAGGACAGAACTAAACACATATGCGGCCCATCCCGCCGCCTCCGCCCCACGGCCTGCCCAGGTATAGCCCGTGGCAGAGCCAGAGCAATTAATAACCTTGGCACCTGGATGAGAGACCCTGGCAGGTTTCCCCCATTCTCCATTTGCCTTCCCAATGCCTGTGAATAAATTAATCCCCTAATACATAATTAACTCGAAGTTGAAAGGTGAAGTCAAACTTGACCAATTTACTGTTCTGGAGCTGGTTTAGTTCGGATCATGTGATTTTAATTCTTTCCGTATGACCAGGTGATGGGGAAGGCGGAAGGGGGAGAGGAGAATGCACAGATTAATTTCATTCCTTAACCTCCCTAATGCGCCTGCTTGCTCGCATCGTGTTGCAGACAGCAGATCATGACATGATTTATGGGACTGACCGCTGCCTGCATCTCTCAGGCTAATGACACACACACTAGAGTCATTGATTTGTATGAGTAGCCCCCACTCTTCATTTATCACAATTTAATGTAAGAGTTTGCAATGCAGAGAAAAAAATCCACATGGGAAACATGGGCCCATAGGCCCAGCCGCCAACCAGTTATGAATCATTTGCTGCCTTTTAATATATAGACTATTCTATTCTGGAAAATGCCCCATAAGGTCATATTCTTCTCCTGAACATCCCGACAATTAAAGTCCCCAAGAAGCTGTTTTAAGATGCATGACCTACCAGCACCTTTGTTAGCTCACGCTCTCATGTAATGCATGCTATCGATTTGCGTCTGAACTCTCCAGAACCCTTCATAAGCCATAACCCGGGAAAGTTTCTGAGGGCAGCACTATACAACCCAAGTGTGGGAAGCCTGGAGCTCCTCTCATGAGCCAGCCAGCCCACAGGTTGGCCTGGGCACGGCCCCTTCCCCACACAGACACTGTGGGCAAGCTCAAAGGGCCTCGTGCCCCCACCAGACCCACCCACCCAAAAGACCAGCATTTGAGAGTAGAGCATTGGATTTTTGATTATAAAGGGTCGTAAGTTAATAACTTGGAAGATTCAGAAAAGGAACAGAAGAGTTGATGAACAGCAATGCTGAGAGAGTCTGCATTTCTCCAGCTGGAGAGCCAGGGGCACGCTGCCAGGACGGGCAGAGCCTTGGGACCGCCTGGCACAGCTTCCGGGAGGGACGCACGGATTCCATGTTTCTGGAAGAAAAATACAGTTTACTTAGAACACACAAGGACATATTATATAGTAAAATGGGAAATGCACACTTTTTTCAAGATAAAACATAAGCCTTTGAATAAATGTGCTTATACAAGAACCTTGATGGTGTCCCAAGCTGCTAGGTTGTGGAGGGGCAGTAGATGTTTCTGGAAGAAGGTTGGGGAAGGGGGGTTGGCATAAACCAGAGCCACAGACTCAGATGCCCATTGGGGAAGCAGGCCAGGTGGGGACAGGAGCAAGCAGGACCTGGGAACCCACCTGCCGGGGACAGCACTGCTCAGCTCCAGTTGGAGAAAAATAGGCCCAGTGTGGCCCCATCTCCTAATTTTTCAAGATAACCATCAGATTCTGATTTTTAAAAATGGGAAACATATTTTTAAATGTCAGAATAATGCACAGAATCCAGTTAGCCAGGACAGAATGGCAGAGCCAGGCCCTGGTGATGTGACTGCCACCATGTACACACGAACGGCGTGGGCCGCCCAGACCCAGCCTCCGTCCCTTCGCTGTAACTCACATGCCGCCGCCCCAGGGAGCTTGTTGCAAACAGTAAAGCACTTTGAAAAGCGCTGCTACTCCTTCAGCGGCAGTAGAAGGAGAGGATCTTTTGTGGATCTCAGCACGGACCAGAGGTCAGGTTCAGCCCAATCTCTGGGCTTAGAGTAAGGAGGCGAGAGTTCTCTCTTCACAAATTTAAAAAGAAAACCAGACCCCTGGAGCCACACTAGGACTTTCGCCAGTCCTCGAGTGAGTTCTCTGAAATCGTCACTCCACACATGCTGTCTGGCTTCGCTCCACATTTTCACACCGTGTGTGTTTGGTAGGAGGTCCACCTATAATCCCTTACCGTTTTCCCAGAAGCACCCCAGCCCCCGATCCCGGAGGAGGAGGGAGACAGGAGACACTCTGAAACGGCAGGCTGACTCGTTTTCTTCCTGGGAAATCCCAGCCCCCCAGCAGGTTGGATGCACGTGGAAATCAGGGCCTGGGGCGCGTGGAAATCAGGGCCTGGGGCGCCTCCGTCTTTGTGCCAAGCACAGGGCTGCCTGGATCCTGTGGGAGGTGCCCTGCAGTGTCGTGAATGAATGGAGGCCACACACGTGACTGCTGAGTGAGGCTGAATTAGGAAGCAGAGAGCATGGCCAGCAGTGTCCTGGCTGGTGTGATGACAGGGACAAGGAGAAGACGCCACTTTCCTGGAGAGCAGGGGTGGGTACGGCATGTCAGGGAGGTAGCCCAGGGTGAGGAGACAGTGTCATTGGCTCCAGGCTGTCACTGTCTCCCCGTGGGCCCTTTTTGACTCTAGAGTCTTTTCTGTTACAGGAGCCTGCTGTGTCCTCCCCTGCCTTCCTCTGTCCTCCCCGACCCTGCCCCACCCTACCCTGCCCTCCCCTGTCCTCCCCTGCCCTCCCCCGTCCTCCTCTGTCCTACCCTGCACTGCCCTGTCCTACCCCGCCCTCCTCCGGCTTCTCCTGCCTGCCCCCGCCCTCCCGTGCCCTCCCCTGCCTTCTTCTGTCCTCTCCCACCCTACCCCACCTTACCCTGCCCTCCCCTGTCCTCCCCTGCCCTCCCCTGCCCACCCCCGCCCATCCCCACCCTCCCCTGCCTTCTTCTGTCCTCTCCCACCCTACCCCACCCCACCCTGCCCTCCCCTGCTCTCCCCTGCCCTCCCCTGCTCTCCCCTGCTCTCCGCTGCCCTCCTCTGTCCTCCCCCTGCCCTCCCCTGCTCTCCTCTGTCCTCCCCCTGCCCTCCCCTGCTCTCCCCTGCCCTCCCCTGCCCTCCTCTGTCCTCCCCCTGCCCTCCCCTGCTCTCCCCTGCCCTCCTCTGTCCTCCCCCTGCCCTCCCCTGCTCTCCTCTGTCCTCCCCTGCCCTACCCTATCCCAAGGCTGTTAACTAGATAAGTGGGACCATTGGTTTGTTTCTGTATTGATTGTTTCCTTCATTCCTTCAATAAATATGTACAGACACCTCTGGACCAGTCTCTGTGCCAGCACCTGGGGCTTGGAGATGGGCAAGGTTCTTCTCCTTATGAAGCTTACATTCTGGAGTGGGGGTGAGCGACACTGTGTTAAGAATAAAATACACCAGATACTTTCACATGGAGGGAGAGGAAAATTGGAATGGGTGGTCAGGGAAGTTCTCTAAAGTGATGTGTGAGCTGAGACCTGAATGACAAGAGGAATGTGAGGACCTGAGGGAAGGACATTCCCAGCAGGGTGCACAGCGAGTGCAAAGGTCCTGAGGCAGGAATGAGTCTGACACAATTGGGGAACAACAGTGAGTACAGTGTGTTTAGAGATAAGCCTCATTTACCTGAAGGCAAACTCTAGGCTCCTCTAGCCTCCCCCAGGCAGAGCAGGCCAGCTAGAGAGGTATCCACACACCCAGCCAACACTGACTGCTGTCCACTGCCTACTGGGCCTGCACAGATGGAAGAGAGCAGGCTGTGCCCTGTGGGAATCCCTAGCCGGAGGGAGGGAGGTGCAGACACTGGTCATCAGGATGCAGGATGCAGGGTAAGGTCTCTCAGGAGATGTGCGTCCCACGAGGCATCAGGGGGACTTTGCAGACATGAAGTTTAAGTTGGCTTTTGAAGGAAAAGCAGGCGTTCGCCAGAGGAGCAGAGAGTGGGAACTGCACGTGTAAAGACACAGGGCCTGGGAAGCGTCAGGAGGCAGATGGCTGCTGGCTGAGGCTGGACTACCATGAGCTGGAGGCAGGAGGCACAGAGGAGCTGGGGGCGGCGGGGGGGGCAGAGGTGGGGGTGGGGGTGGGAGCATTGATGGGGTGGGGAAGGGAAAGTGGAGGGACTGAGCCAGAGCTGGTAAACTCTGGTGGACGAGCTAGGCGCCCCCGTCCAATGGTTTTAGGAGCAGCGGGCAAGGGGCCCCAAGGAGCATTGGTCAGACGGAGGACAGCTGGCTAAAGAGCTCCTGGGGCCGGACCTTCCACCCTGAGACAGGCCACTCGACCTCGCCGAAGGTACAGACAGCCGGGCCAGCACCCTGAGGGCCCCGGGGAGCCCAGCTCGGGGCTGACGCTGGCTCCTATACCTGTGTGCTGTGCGCAGGGGCTCTCACCTGCCAACAGCTGCGACCTTGCATGGTCCTGCCCTGCCTTCGGGCCAAAGGCCAGTCTGCAGGCCCCTGGGTGGGCTCCTCGGCTTCAACCAGTGGCAACCGCTGCCTTCCCCTGCAGCTGGCGGCTGTAACCCGGGAATCGTCTGCTCCTCCCACGAGCCTGCGAGGAAGGAGCCTCAGAGACGGTCCTCGGCCTGCAGCAGCTCTCACTGCTCACAGGTCAGCCAGCCAGGGCCGTAGGACCCGAGCCTCTGGGGGTAAACGGGGAGACTTTAGGGGCTGCAAAGATGCCATGCTTTACCCGGGGCTGTCCTGACGGCAGGGCCTGAGCCAGGGCTCGTGTGCAGGCGGTTTACCTGGCAGGCCATCCCAGGAACAGGGATGAGGGACCAAGACAGGTAAACAGAGAAGGAGGGGCAACGGATGCAGGGGTGCGGCAGAGGCGCCGGCCAGAAGCAAGACCTTAAGGTGCAGGTGAGGCAGGCTTCCTGGACGTGCCTCGTGCAATCCTGAGGCTGTCCGTCGGCTGAGACTGCCTTGTGTGCAGTGGGCAGCTATGAATTGACTGACTGACTGACTGACTGACTGATACAGTCAGGAGAGGCGCTGGAGAGAAGTGGGCGTCTGTGACTGAGTCCTGAGCCTGCGTCTCTGCTCCCTCACTGGAAACCAACGATCACGTGGGTATTTCTGCCTTCAACTGACTTATGTTAAAAATGTTAGTACTGTTTAACTGCCGGCTCCCCTGGACTGTGCCCATGAGTGGGGTCCCTCTCCCTTGCTCACCTCCCCCAGCTCCTGGTACACAGCCAGGGCTCAGTAAGTGCTTGGGGTGTGAGTATCAGTGCTTTTAAAAGATGACACCTCAGGGGCCAGCCCAGTGGCGTAGTGATTAAGTTGGCACACTCTGCTTCAGTGGCCCGGGGTTTGCTGGTTCAGATCCCAGGCACAGAACTGCACACCGCTCATCAAGCCATGCTGTGGCAGAGTCCCACATAAAGAGAAGAGGAAGATTGGCACAGGTGTTAGCTCAGTGACAATCTTCCTCAAGCAAAAAAAAAGAGGAAGGTTGGCAACAGATGTTAGCTCAGGGCCAATCTTCCTCACCAAAAGAAAAAAAAAAAGAAAGAAAAATGATGCCTCCTTTCCACTAGGTCTTAGGAGGACGCTGAGCGCAGGAAAGAGACTCTGATTTGCAGGAGCTCCTTCTTGATACCCAGGCCCTGGGTGTCTGGTGGACATTGGGAGGTTGAAAGCAGCCATGAGCATGACAGAGCTCTTGACAGTTTAAATCGTTGTGCAAACCTGAGACCTTGGGTGTATGTCATCATTGTGATATCATGGTCAAGTCACATTGTGAAATTATAAGCTTGTCTAACCTGCACAAATTCAGCAAATGCACCTGCAGAGGGGGGAGGGCAGAGAAACTTTCACATCCTACCCTCCCTCCCTGCTGCCCCCCTGCTGAATGGTGCCCCTCCTGTCTGGTCCCTGGAGGTTTGTCCATGCAGGTCGCCTCCAGGGTGGCTCCTTCCTGTCTCCCAGCATCTCAGGCTTGGCCCTCAGCACTCCTGGGCATATGGGGCCGTTCTGTGGTCCTGCCCCTTCCAGGACATCCCTCTGAGGCAGCCTGGGGCCTGCGTACCTGGACATCCCACCAGCCAGTACTCCTCCAAGGCTCACCAGGCAGTGGGCACCTGTCTCCTCTCTCCCATCCCCCAGCCATTGGTGGATCCCGCAGAGCCGGGGGCTAGAAGCAGGGCCCATTCCTCAGGGTCCCTGGAGGCCCTCATGCTTCTGGATCTCGTTCCTTCGCTCCTCGCTGCTCCAGCTCAAGGAGCGCTGTCCATTCTGGCAGCACGCACACCCTGCTCTTTGACACCCCATTCTCTCCCAAACTGCACTTTGAGTCGTGCCCTGCCCTCAGGCCTAGGCTTCATGAAATCTAAAGTCAGAAAAAGACTCCTTTCTTTGTCTGCTTTCTGCTCCTATATTTCTGCCCTGGGCCTGGCTGATGAGAGTGGGATGGACTGAGGGACAAAATGAGAGCGGGGAGAAGGGAAGATATCAGTTAACGTTTTGGACTACTACCCCACTATTCTCCTTAGCTAAAGTACACTCTCGTTCAGTTGCTCCAAACAATGCCTTGAGACATGTTTCATTTCCACTCCCATTTTATAGATTAGGAAACTGAGGGTTAGTGGGACCAGGTGACCTCCCCAGGGTCACAGTTAGTGAGTGAGAGGCCATGACTCACACCCAGGTCAGTCTGACCCCAGAGCTTGGCTTCTCTCCTCTCCTGCTCTCTCCCCAGCTCAGGGGAAGAGGCAGCCCGGGCCAGACAGTAGGACAGTCAGGAAGCCCCAGACCCTCTGTTCTCCAGAGGCATCCTACTCGGTGTCTGTGGACAGAAGCCCTCTGAGGCTCAGCAGCCGAGGTCCGCAGAGGCAAGTTTCCTTATGAACCTAGTCCTTGTGATTCAGGGGGCTCACATTAAGTATAACGGATTTTTAGTTTAATTTCTCTTTTGGAAAAAAAATCAGCTATGCCTGCTGGTGTCAACACAGATGGGCTCCCTCTGTTTGGCACTATGGTTTATTTTGGCATCTGCTGTTCTCTCCTGGTGTCACAGAGGGTCAGATCACGAGGAGCAAGCAATGGGGTGTGCTCAGAGCTGGGAAACTGCTCACTTTCAGCTTTCTGCTTCTGAGAGCCTTTTTGGTGTTTGGCCCCCAAGGAAGGCTATGTCCCCAGGCTCTATGTGTGCCAGGGATGGTGGACCATGCACATCGTGCCTCATGTCATTTATTCTTCACATTACACCTGTTATTCTCATTTGACAGACAGTGACACTGAAAAACAGATAGGGAAAGTGATTTAGCTAAGGTCACACAGTAAGTAATAGAGCCAGCATTTGACCAGGGGCTATGTAAGCAGAGATGATCTTCTTAGCCCAGAACCTTCACATAAGAAGTTAATAATAAAAGTAATAAGTAAAAAGAAAGGGAAGAAATGTAGGTGTACTGTTGTAAGATTCTTATAAAATAGGTGAAGTGGCATAAAAGTAAACTGTGAGAAGGTAAAAATGTACGATGTTAACCATGGAACCATCACTTAAAAAATAGAACAAAGAGATAGTGGAAATAAAATGGAAATATAAAAAATAAAACTAATCCAAAAGAAGATAGTGAAAGAGGAAAAAAAGAACAAAGAACAGATGAAAGAAATAAGATGATAAACTTAAACTTAAACCATATTGATAATCACAATAAATGTAAATGATCTAAACATTCTAATTAGAAGACAAAGAATGTCAGATTGGATATGAGACAAGACCTATCTACACATATTATCTAAAAGACAAACGTGTTAAATATAGAGCACAGAGAGGGTGAAAGTAAAAGGATGCCAAGGTGTCCTTCAGCAAATGAATGGATAGACGACCTGTGGTATACATAGAGCAGAATGACCCCGCTCAACGATAAGAAGAAAGGAGCCATTCATTTACACAACAACATGGATAAATGTTAAATGCACTTTGCTAAGTGAAAGAAGCCAGATCCAAGGGCTATAGTTACATGATTCCATTTTCTTGAAATTAAGGAGAAAACAAAACTATAGGGAGAGAGAAAAGATCAGTAGTTGCCAGGAGTGGGGAGTGGGGAGGGGTTGACTACAGAGGGCTACACGAGGGAATTTTTAGGGTGGGTGAAACTGTTCTGTGTGGTACTAGGGAGGCGGATACATGATTCTGGGCTTTTTTTCAAAGCCCACAGAACTGGACATCACAAACTTTACAGTGTGAAATATTGAAAAAAGAAAGAAAAGTCAATCAGGATGTGGAAAGACCCCAGGATGGAATGCAGACTGTGACCAATGAATCTAACTGTGTTACAAATGTGTGACATAACATCCCCCCTGGGGGGAGGGGAGAAGGTGCCGACCAAATCGAGCCAGAAGGAACCGCACAGAAACACAGTTCTCTGGCTGGTGAATTTGTTTCTCACAGGTGTCGAGGTTCGCAATTCTGAATCTACATATACAACAGTTGTGCAAATAAGTTAAAAATTTGCAGATAATGGAAGCTAGGTTTCTCACTGTCAGAGAAAGAAGTTACAAATAAGCAAGGGGGTGGGGAGAACGACAAAAGTTCTGAATTCTAAATAATAAAAATTATATATTTAAAAGTTTATGTACGTACATCTAAACACACGTATATTAACTAAGCCTCAGACCTTATATGTCTCCCCTGGGGAGGGAGGAGTTAGTCACTTACTGTCAATGAAAAGAGTAGGAAAGCGAAAAATACAGTGGAGAAACCTGGCAGACATCACCTTAACCAGGGGATCAAAGTCAACATCACCAGTAATGCCGCTTGAGATCATTTACCCCCGATACAAGGGCAATTCACCTTCTATAATCACAGTATAATCAAGAGAATGTGTCAGACAAACCCAAATTGAGGAATGATCTATAAACACCTGACCAGCACTCTTCAAAAGTATAAAGGCAATGAAAACACAGAGACCGAGAAGTTATCACGCATCAGAGGAAACCAAGGAGACAAATGTGGGCTCTTGGACTGGGTCCTGGAATAAAAAAGCACAGTAGTGGAAAATCTGGGAAAATCAAAATAAAGTCTGTAGTTTAGTTAATAATAATGTGCCAATGTTAATTTCTTAATTTTGAGAAATGTACTGTAGTTACATAAGATGTTAATATTAGAGAAGGCTGGGTGAAGGGTATACAGGAATTTCAGGACTATCTTTTCAACCCTTCTGTAAATCTAAAATTTTTCCAAACTAAATGTTTTTTGAAAAAGTAAAAGGATGAAAAATGCTTTACCATGTAACCATCAATCAAAGGAAAAGCTGTAGTAGCTGTGTTAATATCAAAGTAGCCTTCAAAATAAGAAATATCGCTAGGGTTAAAGAGGTAAATTTCATAATGTGTATACATTTAATAAAGTTTTAAATACAGTAAAACAAAAAAAGAAAGAACTGAAAAGAGAAATGGAAATCCTGACAAGTATTTTGGAAATTTCAACACCCATCTCTCAGTAATTGAAAGAACAGGCAGATCAAAAAAAAATCGGTAAAATATAGAAGATACTTTGCAAAATGTTGCAGCTCTGCAGAATTATCACAGTGCTTGAGCCAGCTTGCACTGACTAGGGAAAGGGTTCTGCGTGCATCTTCCCCAACTCTGCACGCAATGGCATCACGTTGGTACCTTAAATTTGGCTATGATGGGAGTATTTAGACCAAAGAAGTTATCAAACGCTACAAATCAAGGCTTTTCCCCTCCAGGAATCCAGTAAAACATTTTCCAACACCCACTGTCAATCAATCAAAACTAGATGACATTTAGAGAACACCCCAAAACAGTAGAATACACATTTTTCAAGTGCTTGTGGGATATTCACCAAGAGAGTCTATATTCTGGGTCATAAAAGCTTAAAAGAATTAAAATGATAAAGAGTATGTTCTCTGACCACAGGAACTAAACTAGAAATCAATAACATAAAGGTATCTGGAAAATCCAAAAATATTTGACAATTAAACAACGTGCTTCTAAATAACCCATGGGTCAAAGAAGAAATCACAAGAGGGATAGGAAAATACTATGGCCTGAAAATATTATGAACCGAATGAAAAGAAAACATATCAAAATATGTGGGTTACAGGCAACACAGTGACTGAGGGAAGTGTATGATATTGAATACTTGTATTTGAAAAGAAGAAAGGACTAAAATCAATGATTTGATCTGTGCTTGAAGAAATTAGAAAAAGAAAAACAATTGACACCCAAAGTAAGCAGGAAGAAAGGAAATAATAAAGATTAGACATAAATGAAATAGAAACAGAAAAACAACTGAGGAAATCTATGAAGGTAAAATCTTGGTTTTTAATGGATCAATAAAATTGGTAAAGCTCTGGACAGACCAATCAATCAATAAAAAGCGAGATACACATAAATTACCAAAATCAGGAGTCAGTAGGGACATTAATACATATCCCACAGGCATTAAAAGGAGAATAGGGGGATAATATGAATAACTGTGTGTCAGTAAATTCAACAACTTACATGGAATTGACAAATCCCTTGAAAGACGCAAACTACCAAAGCATGCTCAAGAAGAAATAGATAACCCCAATAGTCCTGTTTCTAGTAAGGGGCTTGAATTCATAATTTAAATGCTTCTGACAAAGAAAACCTCAAGCCCAGGTGACTTCAATGATGAATTCTACCATCCATTTACAGGATAAGCAATATCAATTCTGCACAAACGGTCCAGAAATACAGCAGGAGGCACACGTCCCAACTTGTTTTACATGCCCAGCATTAACCTGATGTCAGAGCCAGGCAAAGACAGTATCGTAAAAGAGAACTATACATTCATACACCTCATAAATGTGCATGCAAAAATCTTTAACAAAATTTTAGCAAATCAAATCCACCAAAGTACGAACATAATAATACATTATGAGTAAATGGGGATTATCCAAGAAATGGTAGACTGGTTTAACATTCAAAAACTAATGAATGCGGGGCTGGCCCCATGGCCGAGTGGTTGAGTTCCCGCGCTCCACTGCAGGCGGCCCAGTGTTTCGTTGGTTCGAATCCTGGGCGCGGACATGGCACTACTCATCGGGCCACGCTGAGGCAGCGTCCCACATGCCACAACTAGAAGGACCCACAACGAAGAAGATACAACTATGTACCGGGGGGCTTTGGGGAGAAAAAGGAAAAAATAAAATCTTTAAAAAAAAAAAAACTAATGAATGCAATTCACCTTTTTAACAAACTTAAAAAAAAAAAAGAAAAAAGTTATATAGTCAGTTCTGCTATAACGCTTCTGATATCTTAGGGAACAATTTGAACATAATGTGAATTTTATGTTTGTTTATGCACACTTTTGTTTCTGAAAAACACTAGATTAAAACTGCATCTGGCTGAAATGAGCCACGTAGGGATATGCAGAAAGTGCCAGGTGTACCCCTCAAGCATCTACAGACTATAGCTGACCAAGTGTGTCATGAGCCACAGCCGTCCTCCCCCATCCAATTTCAGGTAACCTTCCTCCTGCCACTTCCCATTGATGCATAAGCCACTTCCCACTACTCATAACTCATTGGCTCTTGACTCATAAGTGGGTATCTTCTGATACCTGTTTCCACAAGCAAAGTTTAGGTCTTTTTCAAGGTACCATACCATGTTTAGTGTAGTATTTATGTGTTCCTTAGTCATTTAACACATGTAAAACAGTGCTACCATTTTCATTATGTTCCCATCTTTTTGTGTGTATCTCTGATGAAGTTTCTAGGTGTCTCCCAATTTTCCTATGAGCACTGCGGTTTTCCTTGCAAGATTTTGAACAGCATGGTGCTTTTTAGAAACACACGTATTGTGCTAGAGCAGAACTGATTGCAATTGTCTCAACAGTTGCAGAAAAGTGTTTGCCAGAATTCAACACCAGTTCATGATAAAAAAACTTAGCAGACTAAGAATATAAGGAAACTTCCTCAGCCCCATTAAGGGCATCTATGAAAAGTCTGCAGCTAACATCAAACTTAACAATAAAAGGTTGAAAGCTGGCCCCAAGATTAGGAAGAAGATAAGGATATTTCTTTTCATTGCTTTTATTCAACTTGTACTAAAGGTCCCATCCAGTACAATAAGTAAAGAAAAGGAAATAAAAGGCATACAGATAATAAGATAACCAATGAAGAAACTCCAAGAAGTCTACAAAATAAGATAGAATTAATAAATGAGTCCACGATGAGCAGAAAAGAAGGTCCATATATAAAAATACAAAGCAAACATTAATGAAGCAAAAACTTTAACATATCATTTATAATGGTACAATATTAGTTAGGGATAAAATGAACACTGTGTAAGACTTACACACTGAAACTACAAATTATTGCTGAGATAAAGTAGAAAAGACTTATAAATTGAGGGGTATACCATGTTTAAGGATTGGGAAACTCAATATTATTAATAATATCTCACTTCTTTTCAAATTGATCTATGGATTCAACAAAATTCCAACCAAAATCTCTGTGAGCTTAATGTAAAAATTGACAAGCTGAGTCTAAAATTTATATGGAAATGCAAAGGCCCTATAAAAGTAAAAATAACACAAAAATAAAGTTGGAGAACTTTACTACATCTTAAGAAGAATATAAAGCCACAGTAATTAAGATAATATGGTATCGGTATAAACAGATAGATTAATGGAATAGAATAGAAAGTTCAGAAGTGGAACCACACATATATAGTCAATTGGGTATTCACAAAGGCACCAAGGTTATTCAATGGGGAAAGAATCTTTACAATAACTCCTGCTGAAATAACTGTACATCCATATGGAAAATGTAAACCTCATCTCTTACCTCAAACTATATGCAAAAATTAACACTTCCAGAGGAAAATAGAGCAGAAAAATCTCTGTGCCCTTGGGCTAGGCAAAAATTTCTTAGATAAGACATAAAAATCACAAACCATAACAGAAAAAAACTGATAAGCAGGACTTACTCAAATTAAAAACTTTTGCCCCTTGAAAGACACAGTAAAGAAAGTGAAAAGACAAGCTACAGGCTGGGAGAAAATATTTGCTAAGTACATCTGAAAAAGAACCTGTATCTAAAATGTATACAGCACTGCTCCAAATCAAATATCAGAAGACAAGCAACCCAGTTTAAAAATGGGTGAAAGATTTGAACAGACCCTTCACCAGGAAAAGTCGTAGGCATGTCAAGTCTTCAGCACATGGGCAGATGCCCAACATCATTAGTCTTTAGGGAAATGCAAATATGGCCACATTGAGCTACTACTGTAAACACACAAGAAGGTAAACGTAGAAAGACTGGTAATGCCAAATTTTGGGGAGGATGTGGGGCGACTGGAACTCTCATACATTACTGGTAGGAATACAGCCATTTTGCAAAACAGGCAGTTTCTTATAAATTGACTCTACATTTACCGTGTGACCCAGCAATCCCACTCCTGGATATTTAACCGAAATCAGTGACATCATAGGATGACAAAAAGACTTCACAGCGGCTTTATTCATAATGGCGTCAAACTGGAAACTTCTTAAATGTCCACAACCGGTGAACAGAAAAACTGTGATACATCCGTACAGTGGAATACTATGCTGCAGCAGAAAGAAAGAAACCAATGAAACCATACTGCCTGATTCCTTTTACATGAAATTCTAGAAAAAGCAAAACAATAGTGACAGATCAGTGGTGGTCAGGGCTGCAGAAGGGGTAAGGAGATTGAATGCAGGGGGCATGAAGGAATTTGAGGAGAGAGGGAAATGTCCTAAATTCTGATTGTTGCGGTAGTTACACAGCTGTATGCATTTTCCAAAACTCAGCAAAGGGCTGGCACACTTAAAACAGGTCATACTACCTGTGAATTATACCTCAATACAGATGGTTAAAAATACAAGTATGGTGGATGTGAGGGGAGCTTTGGAAGGGGCCTTCACCAAGGACCTCTGGGAACCTCTGTCTAAACAGATGTTTGCTGGGAAGAGTACTGAGGATGGGCTTCCCAGAAAGTCCTTTGGGCAGAGAGGGCAGGTCCTTGATGGCAATGAATGACAATGAAATGAGGGCTGGATTTTTCCAGATGAGCTGGGTTTAATCTCAGCTCCGGTCTTAAAAACCACGTAAGTGCCGGCCAGACCCTGGACTTCCTTGAGCGTGTGCTTTGTGCCTTCGCCTGCATAATGGGCAGTTGACCCACCCTGCCCAACTCACAGACTGTGGTCCCTCCAACTGAGTTCACAAGTGGCTAAAACCTCCGCAAGCTTTAAAGCGCCGCACATGTGTGAAAGGAGAAATGGGAGGGCCAGTGTTGAAAACGGCAAGGTGAGTTTTAAGTTCGGAGTAAGGGCACGCAATTTTAAAATTACTATTGGCACTGGGCAGGAAGAGAAGAGGAAATCTCCTTTCTTCCCACTGGATGTTTTGGCCACTTATCTCGAGGCTTCAGTGGGTTTGTTTAGATTTAAAGATATGTTGCCTGCAACCCTCAGGATCAAAGAGAACAAAGCTCCTATGTAAGGAGGCCCTTATGGGCCAAACTAGATAAGGTCATTATCCTATAAACAGGTGATAACGGCACAGCCAGGCTCATCTCAAACTAATCCAGTTCTAATCCCTTCAAGGGTCTGGAAAGATGTCAGGGAATAAAAGGCCACTGCCACTTAGCAAGCTGTATTGTGTGAGTGGATTTGTCACCCTTCAGGCCTGAGCATCTGTATGGTTGTCCAGACATGACAGGCGTGGTGGGTGGAGGTGAGTGAGTGAGAAAGTGCTTCTCTTCACGTGATCAGGAGCTGAAGTCTTAAGTTCCCTCCCGCTCCTTGGGACGTGAACTCGAAGAAAGAGCGCTGACAGCTCCTTGCAACCACAACTACAGCAATAAGTGTTAGGAACAAATATTCAGCCCATGGCATGGTCTCTCGTACTTATTTCTGTTTTTGATGAGTGAACCGAGGCTGAGAGATGTCAAGCACCGTCCGAGATCACAGGGCAGTAGGAGGCGCAGCCAGATCCAGGCCAGGCCGTCTGACCCGGACCTCCTGCAGCCAGCAGCTCCCGCAGGCGGGGGGCGCTGGGCAGGCTCGTTGCTCTGAGCTTCAGTTCCTCTACCCTAAATGAAGTTAACTGGGGTATGAGGATATTAAACCTGATAATGGAGGTCAAGTGCCTTGGAAAGTATCTGGTCTCACTAAATCACTCAAAAAAAGTCAGGTGCCAACCCTTCTCCCATATACCTGTGGGAGGCAATTCTCCATCCCTAGGGACAGTGACAATAGGTCTCTAAAACTGTCTAGAAAGCAGAGGTCACACAGCTGGAACAATCCTTCCTGCTGGCTAGAAATGGCCAAGACCACTGCCAATGGAGCTTGTGGACATGCAATTCAGCCTCCACTCTGCCCAGGCTGGGACCTCCGTGTGGACAGGCCATGGCCACCGATGCTGATGGAACTCCCCTCTCTGTTCCTGGAAGGAAAGACTGTCTACAGCATCAAGGGTAGCAAGGGTCTGGCTGCCTGGGAATCCTGGGGCTTCTGCTCTCAGCTCTGGTTTGGGAGCCCTCTGGGATTACAGCCTCCATATCCATCCACTGCTGGGGCAGGGCAGGGGCAGGGCCTCAAGGAGGAAGGAGGCATGGACTCAGCCTCAATCTTCAAAGCCCAGGATTAGGAGGAACCTTCCTGGTGGTCGCTGCTCGGCAGCAGCTGGAGAGCGCTCCTGGGATAAAAGGCAAGCTCACTTTATCCCCTCTTGACAGGTCCATCAGCAGAGCTCAGAAGAGAGATGAAGTGACCCAGGTTCCAGCTGCCGCCGTCTCGTGGGAGCGGGTGGGAAACAAACCCTCCCAGCGCAGCCCACGCCCCTGGCCACCGACCGGCCCCGCTCTGTTCCACCACACTAACCACCAATTTCCCCGTCTGCAGTTCTGTTCAGTAACTACCAGATGAACATCATCTCAATTAACAGCGTACCTTTAGGGCGTCTCTCCGCCAACCGATCCAGCACAATTGTCCACACTGTCATCAGGGCCTAATCAACTAATGATGGCTGAAAATGAGGGAGGCCAATCCCAATAAATTCGAAGGAAAGTCATTTTTCTCTTTTAATGCCCCTCTCCCTCCTTCTTCCTTCTTCCCACGGCACAATGCAGTAAATTAATGTCACCGTGGTTATTACAGCACCGCTGCTGTGGCAAGTATTCAAGCTACGGTCCTGGAATATTTTACCTCAGCATTTATTTGTCCATAAAATAAAACAGGATTTATGGGATGACTCTCCAGTTTGAGGGCTGCATGGACAGCAGCTGGGGCACATCCCTGTTTCCTCCACAGGTAAAGATAAAGGGATGCTCTTGGAAGCAAAAGAAGCCAGTGGACAGGGTGCCTGAGGCTGGGAAGGGCGAGTCCCCCAAAGGACACGCTGGATGCGCCTGCTGGGAAAGGCTTCAGTTAAAAGGACAGTGTGGCTTTGCGAGGTGGGACTCCGGCGCCGGAGAGTGAGGCAGGTTTCTGAGGGGAGGGTGCAGACAAAGAGCCTGTGCCCCCAGCACTTGAAACCCAGCTCCATGGGCATCCAGAGAGCCGGAGCTGGGATTCAAGGGTGCCTGCTGGATGCTAGCTGCCTGCTGCCCACCAGGACCCCGCAGTGTCTCTGTGACCTCCTGCCATCTGCATAGAGCGTGTGGGCACCGGCTGGCCGGCCCAGGCGGCAGCACCGGGGAAGCAGGGCCATGCCGAGCACAACAGAGCAGTGAAGTTCATTATAACACGCCCGCGTGTACAGAACTCTTCCCAGGAAGGAGAGGCTCCCCCTTTGAGGACGCGCTCTGAAATTATAATTCATTGATTCTGAAGCCAATCATTTCGTATTTTGACTGCTGGCTTAGGAATATTCATATTTTCCACTGCATTTAAATTTCCCTGTGCCATTAAAATCTCTGAGGTCTATAATTAGGCCTCTCCTGATAGATATGGATGAGGTCTCTGTTCCAGGGAGAGCCAGCAGGAGCCTCTGGGAGGCTGGGGTTCTGCCGGGACGGCTTCCCCTGAGCGCTGCTCTCACCCAGTTCCCTCTCCAGCTGGAACCTTCCAGCAGGCCCACCCTCCACCTGGAGCCAGAACAGGCTCTCCACGGACGAGCTGCCTCCACTCCCCTCCTGTGCTCGGGCCGCACAGCCACCAAGATGTTTACTCACTTAAACATAATTTGCATTCCGAAAGCTGTATTTCCGACTCAGATGATATTTATGAAATAAAGTCCCGCCGGTTGCAGCAGAACCAAAACAGCTGTGGCGGGCTACGCCACGATGTGTGTACAAAACCGGGCTCCTGCTCAAAGGTAAATAAATAAATAAATAAATAGAAATCTGCTCCAGAGGTAAATATTATTTTATGAAATAAACTACATCACATCAGCCGTTCCTGCCTCGTCCTTGTAAACACGGCCCGTAGCTGGCGGAAGGCCCCCAGCCTGCCTGTGTGAGGCCTGGCTGGCCTCGTCCCCTTGACCGGATGCTCTCTGTGAATCTCAGAAGTCACCAAGGCTCACGGCCTGGCCACATCTCACCAGTCGGTTTCTGCTGAGATCAACCAAAATATTGGGTAATGAAGATGGAAAACCAATAAAGAATGGGGGGAAATAAAGAATTGCTTAGAAGGAATTCTGTACGTAATTACTTGCGTTTTTGCTAACTACTGTATAAACAACACTTTTAACAAGGCAAATTGGAAGCTTGAAGACAATTCTGCTTAGGGATATAGCTTCAATTTATTATACCAGGATAACTGAAAACTTTGTTTCTGCTGCGTCGCAGTCAATTTCCATGGCGCGCGTATTTCGAATGTGTGATTAATCATATGAGCACGAGGGTTGCCAATAAATACCAAAACTCTGAAACTCTAACAACTTGCTCACTTCGTGTGGTCATTCCAAACAGCTG
Organism: Equus przewalskii; assembly: GCF_037783145.1. Taxonomy (NCBI): domain Eukaryota; kingdom Metazoa; phylum Chordata; class Mammalia; order Perissodactyla; family Equidae; genus Equus; species Equus przewalskii. The sequence continues at coordinate 3,061,692 of NC_091839.1, read as the reverse complement.
AGCAGCCTGAGCCTGTCAATGTGCCCGGGATCAATGCTCGGGGCCTCTGCAAAAGATTGATTTTGCTCTCAGAGGGTTTCATCTCGCTCATCAACAAAAATACTTGGCTCCTTGAATAATCAGATCCCAGGCTTCTGTCTAGGCCACCATTATCGCCCCCGACGGCCAGGACCTGCCTTGCCAGGGGACCTCAGCGTGAGCTGGAATCTCACCGCTTGTTGACCAAAAGAAGCTTTACCTAGAGTTTGGCCACTCCCAGAAAAAGAGGAAAAAAATCAATATATCCAAAGAGCTTAATTTGAGGAATTATGCTTTAGTTTAAAACTAAGAAATTTGAGAACAGAGATGAAAATCCTCTCCTAACTTAAGTTTCTATCATTTCCAATTTTATCATGGTTATATCTCTATTTTGCTTTTCTGGTTTTTGATCAATCCTCATTTCCTATGCAGTTTTTGGAGAAGAGCACAAAAGTAGCATTCAGCATGCCTGCCATGGCTGTTTACTAATAACAAATGTACAGACTGCTGGCTGCTGTTTATCACTAAAGATAGGGTTCCCTAATGGTGGAGGGGACGGATGAACAAAAAACACATAGGCACGAGAAAAGAAAAAAGAAACAGGTTTCTACCTACCGTCTGCATGGAACCTTAAAGTGTTTGTTCTATCTACTAATTATCCGATTTTTTCGTTTCGGGTCCCGGGTCCTCACTCGGTGTAAGTCCTCACTCGGCATAAAGCCGCTTTGAAAGGCGCCCTTCCTCAGGGAATCCCCTCCCCCCACGCCCCCCACCCACAGGCGACAGTAGCCCTTTGTCTGTCAAGCTGCCACCCTCTGATTAGGTTGGCTTGCAAAAAGGTTGACTAAACCTCCGCCCCATGACACAAACATCAGAAAGGTGCGGAATGCCAAACACCTTCCTAAGGAGGAAAAAAATAATAAGGTGAGATCACTTGGTTCTCCTGCGACCTAAAAATAAACGGAAGGGGCTTCTCCCAGCTTCAGGGATGGTATGGATTTCTTGCTGACATTCGATTCTCTGAACTGAATGTCACACTCACTGAGAACAGTTAAAAAAAAAAATAATGCTCGACTGTTATCGTTATTAGAAGGGCAAGAAGAATGAAATATCATGATTATCATTAGGAAACCCTGTAAAACATATTTGTACATTATCTTGGGGCAAATACAAGTGTCATGTGTTACCAATTGTTAGGCAAAGAACGTGGTAATATATTGCTTCCCTCCAGCCTCCCTGCGGCTCAGCGCCGGGCAGAGATGATGCTTGCGCGGGAGAGCAGCTGAATGAACCGGCGCAGGGCCGCCCCCGGACAGGTGTCCCGGGAAGCAGGTGAGGGGGTACACGCAGCAGCAGCGGGGAGGCAGCCCAAGGCGGGACCGCGATGGGAAGGCTGGCGAGTCCCAGGAGGCTCAGGCTCCCTGCTCATCAGGGACGCTGGGTAGGGATGAGGGGCCAGAGGGCGGGTCTGTTCCACAGGCTGGGGTTCTTGTCCCGCCCAGGAGCCCCAGGTTCCCGGGGGAGAATCGGACTTCCTTCCCTCGTCTCAGAAAATGGCATGTGTCCGAAAGGGGCCTCGAGGGTGAAGTCAGTATGGAGAAAGCTTTGGAAGAGGCCGGCTGTGTGAACCCAGACACGTCTCCCCTCTCTTCAGTCTTCACTCCATACTGCCTGCAAATTAAAGGGGTTTTATTTTGTTTGATTTGTTTTAGCATCTACAGCGCTTTGGAGAATGTGATGAAGTTGGAAATGCAGTGCACTCAGGATATTTCATGTCAGTGTCGTGGGCTGCAAGGCCCCTTCGGATCCATCCACCCGCGCGCGGAGCTCCATGGATCTCAAGTTCAAAGCCTGTGTCTGTATGATCTGAAGGGGGCTTTCCAGGCCCTGCACTCCAGGGGTCCCCAATTCCTAGGAACATCCACGGGGCCCTCTGCTGGGTGCACTGCCTGGCCTGGGTTCCGCAGCGTGTGGCCCCCAGTCCTCAGGGGACGCGGGAGCAGGGAGACAGCTCTCACGGTCAAGGCGCAAGGGGTGCTCACCGTCCCCGGGACTCTTTGCACCTGGGGGCTGGACAGACCGAATCTGTGAAGGTCCAGAGGGGCCGGGGAGCCCCAGGACGGCGCTCTTTGCGTTGCCACAGAGAAATGACAATATCCGTGAAGGGCCCAGAGGACACTGCTGGGAAAACATTTGCCCGCAGGTCCTGGGCTCCGGATGCTGCGGCAACAACCATCCACTGAGGCTCGCCTCTCTCAGACCCAAGTGCGGGGGTCGCGGAGCTGTGAGGCTGCACACAGGTTTTCCTCACCCCGGAGTGGCAGCATTGTCTCCCACCAGGTGACCGGGGGAGCCAGAGGCCTTTGTCTTGGCAGAGTGGGCTTGCTGGAGATAACCCGGGGGAAAGGACAGCATGTGACTCTGAGGCCTGACCTCTGTCCCCTGCAGCCTCACTCTGTTCCTGCCCTGCAGGGAGCGAGGACAATCTGATGAGACACCCCGGCTGGCTGCCTCTCTCCACAGGGTTACACCGTGCAAGGGAGCCCCTTTGTCCCCAAAGGAATGCCATACTAATGGTGGCATTTCAGGCAACTTGGCAGGAAGTGAGGAAGGTATTTTGAGATGGGAGTTCCCTCAATTCACACCAAGCCTGAGACATCTAAACATATTAAAGCCAACTGCTAAAGGTTCTGTTATGGGAAACTGGACCCCAGAATAGCTCTAAGAACCTCTTGCCTAAACTCCTGCAGGGAAGCTGAGGCACTGGGGTGAGAGGGGCAGGGAGGGTGGGCTTGTGGCTGCGCAGCCCCCACCTACCTTGTGTGACTGTCAGTGCGTTGCTTCCCTGCCGTGTGGGGAGGTCCGTGCCTTCAATTCCAGGACAGGGCTGCTCTCTGCCCGTGGGTCTGCCGCCTCCATTTTCAGGCCATGAGCACCAAGTTGTCTGCAGTCCTGTCTCTCAGATAAAATGCAGACTCCCGCCCCGCTCCAGCCCTGCTAGATTGCAGCCTGCCTTGCCACAGGAACCCCAGTTGGCCTGCGTGCACGGGAAAATTTGAGACGCGCTAGTCTCAAGGTCTTCACGTTCAGAACTCTCAGAGCTGAGTCTCCCGTTAGTAACTGGCTCCTCTCAGATCTTTAAATTTTCTCTTTCCTGGTTTTATCTCTGATTTCTCAAATTGACAGTGTTTAATTTCCTAAGCAGTTACAGGCCAGGCAGGTAGGGCTCTGAGAGATCGACGGTAAGCCAGCAGTCAGAGGTCCTGGGGGCATGGAGGGGAGGCGAGGCCTCTGGACATCCTCGGCTGGTCAGCTGCTGGAAGTCTGGACATGGGCCCCCCCAGAGCCCTGAACCATCCCTCCTGTCCCACAGCTGTGGCTCCCCATGACCCCGAGGGCCCCCCAGAGCCCTGCCCAGACCCGTACTGCCCCCATATATCCCTACCGTTACCAAAAATCTCCTACTGCCCCCCATAGTGCATGACCCCTGTGGCTCCACAGGGACCCTCACTGACCACCAGAGACCCCTACTGGCCCCATGGGTCCCCCATGGATCTCTCCTGAACCCCCATTGGCCACCTCTGACCCCATCGTTGCCACAGCCTGCAAAGCCTCCTGCAAAGCGTCCCTGGACTCCCACTGGCCCCTCATGGACCCCTTAGGGCTCAGCCTCCCCTCTGCACACGGGTAACCCTGGACAAGTGCCTGAACTTTGCAAGGGAAACTCACTGCCACCCAGCGCTCCTGAGCACCCTTCCTTGTCTCTCTGCGTTCCAGACCCTTTCTCCCCAACTTGCCCACTTGTTCAGCGCATGATGCTGAGTTGTGAAAAATGTGTGAGGACATTAACCCGAGGTGTTATTTATAAATATGTTATAATTTATTAAATTATATGGCACTCGACAACAAGTCAGATAAAGAAGCACATTGGAGTGTTCCTCCAGCACGTGCACTATTTTAATAATCCTTTTATCTTAAAATATTGCCTCCCATCAGGCTGTCAGGGAGCAGCGGGAGGATCATTAGGTGTGGGGAGGAGGGGTGTCTCTCCAGCACGCTTCCGGCGAGTTATTAAGGGAGGGAGAGGAGGCAGCTAGTCATTTGATAAACACGAGTAAGTTGTGTGTGATGGGTCCCTGCCTGTGAAGAGCTCCAGGAAGGTTGAGGGAAGCCCTGGGGCCCGGAACAGAAATTCTCCAAACCAGCCCCTCAGTTCCTCCCCTCCTCCTGAAGCAACTTCCACCCAACTTGAAGTTCGGGCCCTCATGGACCACCGTTTCTGGCCACACCCGGGAACCACTGGTGCTCTCTTTTACTCAATACTTTTATTTAATTTATATTCATTCCTTTTTTACTTAAATGGATTTAATTTTTAAAGGAAGCTTTATATCATTACCATGAATAGAAAACTAATAGCACTTACCATAAATATGGAATAACCATAAAAAAAACTTATAATGGAAACAAAGCCATGTAATTAAATTCTAGCTCAAGATGGAAGTTTGAGGAAGCCTGAGGCCTGCTGTCTCTGTTAAAAGGGGAGAGAGTCCAGTGTCACAGAGGCGGTCAAGATGTGCTGGAACCACAGAGAGCCGTCCTCCCTGACCTCAGAAGGACTGAGGGGACCCCTTCCTCACCGGGCAGTGTGTTGTGACCAGACACTGGCTGGTACCACTAAGGTCACCTCAAGTTCCCGCAGTGGTCCTGCTCCATGGCCTGGGAGGCAGTGGACCCAAACCCAGACCAGCAGCCACCTCGCCGTTGTCTTAGGCTTCGCAGTACAGGGGGACAGCTGAGGGTCCTTCAGGAACATGGGCCTGGAGAGTGCTGCGTGGTCGTGAGGACAGAGCCAGGAGGCTCAGACGTGAGCCCCAGCTCAGCTGTGTGACTTGGGGCAAGTCACCTCTCTCCCCCGTGATCAGAGTCCAGCGCGGTCTGGACTGTGAAAGAGCTTCTGGAAGACTGATGCCTTCTCTCAGTTCTGCACTGACCTCCTCCACACCCAGCAAAACAAACATTTTCTAAAGTATTTTTCATGTCACTGTGACGCGACGCATGTGCTGAGGGAGAGAACTACCTGGGACTGTGTATGTGAGGCTTCTTCCTCGAGCTGGAGCCAGGGTGATGCTGGGAAATCCAAAAGAAAGCCAACTGAGGGGGAAATGAGCATAAATGAGCCTCGAAACACCAAGGAAGGCAAAAGGATCCCACTGTCAAAATAGAAGTCCGAGCCACGTATACGTGAAGCCAAGCTCGCTCATCCCATTTCGAACCCCTTTCAAACCAGGAGAAGGCAACGTCAGATAACCCAAATTCACGTGAGAAAACACAGCCACGGTCCCTCCCGTGAGCTGCCATGAATACGAGCAGTTAGAGAAGGGCTAGAAAAATGAAGTCATACATTATTTTCTCTCCTCGTAGGTATAGATTTTATTTGACCTATTGCTGTTAAAATAGAATACCTTCCCAGGCACGCTTTACATGATAAAACTCAGAGACAAAAGAGAGAAAATGCAAATCAATTCTACATTACATGTATGTTGCTGCATTTGGCAAAATCAAATGAGATCTTTTCATCTCCTTACTGTAGAACAAAAACAGAGCAATATTATGAAATCTCGCCGAGCTTTATTTCTCCGCGTCTTTTGTGTCCAGCCTTTTAAATTCAGGTTTTTCTGCCTTTTTTACTGACAAGCCCACAATTTTCAGAAAAGAAAGCTAGCATTAATTAAGACAGTGCCAGATGTAATTTTCTTGGGAAGTAAATTTCTGCACAACTAAAGGTTACAGAGACCTTTTCACTGTCAAAATTTACTACAGCCTGTGAATGTTAATGTTTCTAATGAAGACATGTTCTCTGTCCCTGAACTTAAAAGTACCCGGCGAAGAAGGCAAAGGGAAAAAAACTCTATTTGACGAATGTATCTGGAGCCTGTGCATTAATGCAGGGAACTCTGGCTGCCGGTGCGCGCTGTAATTATAGTGTTTGGATAGCCTTGTTTTCTAAACAAGGGCTGTTGCCATAAATTGGCAATTTTGCATAAGGAGTGGGATTGTCGTAGGTGCCTTGTGCTACAAACGAGCTCATAGGATAATAAGCATTTACCGCATTAGGCTCAAGGGTGTGCACCTTCTGACTCCAGGGCAGGTGGGGAGGAGGGCAGGTGGAGGACCCACGTGCTCCAAGATGGGGCACCACAGTCGGCGTGAGGAGCCTGGGTTTCCGATCCTCTGACCTTCCAGAACGTGGGCCCAGAAGGCTGCCTTGGTTTCTGAAGACCCAGACATGGTTCATTTCTCGCTGGTCTTTTGCTTTTTGTTTGGGAGGCCTGAGCACCAGTCATGCCAGCATGTTCTGTGCAGCTCCCAGGACAAAGACCCTCATGGTGAACAGGAAGCAGGCCTTCCCGCCCTCCCCTGGGGCTTGCTGAGACCTTGGCTACAGGTCCCTGGAGTGAGAAGTCGGCAGGATGCAGTCTCATGTTCACTTCCTGATTTTCTCTCTTCAGTGAGTTGAGGAATGAGGTGACGTGACCATCTTTGGGGTTGAGACGGTCATTTCATTGACATGGTGATGCCTGTTCCAGGAATCTCTCCTAAGGAAAGAACCTGTAAAGAGCACAACAATGAATGCACAAAGATGTTCTCTGCATAAAGGTGGCAATGACAAGCAGAAATACGAAAGACTTAATGTTGAGCAACATGAGAATAAGTAAATAACTCATGATACACTCATAAAACGGAATTTTATGCAGGGGTCCATCTTGCTGGCTAAAAAGAAACTTCAGGGGCTGGCCCCGTGGCGTAGTAGTTAAGTTCTGCACACTCTGTTTTGGCAGCCTGGGTGGCGTGTTCGGATCCCGGGCACAGACCTACATCATTTGTTAGCTACACTGTGGCGGCATCCCACATGCAAAATAGAGGAAGATTGGCACAGATGTTAGCCCAAGGCTAATCTTCCTCAGGCAGAAAAAGAGGAAGATTGGCAACAGATGTTAGCTCAGGGCTAATCTTCCTCAGCAAAAATAAATAAATAAATAAAAATCAATCAAAAAGAAAACATTTTTATGATATAACCTGTACAAAGTAAGATACAAAATTTTGTGATCTCAATTTTATTAAAAAATACATAAAATAAAGACTGGATGGAAATATATCAAATTGTTGGCAGTAGAAGCCTCTGGGTGGCAAAATCGAAGACACTTTTATTTTTCCTAGTAAAATTAGAAGAAGAAAAATTTCTAAAAATTTCAAAAATTATGGTTTTTTTAGCATCAGGAAAAATGCCAGAGAAGGTCATCAGAACTGAGTCAGCATCATATTCCAACATGGAAACTCCTGAATCTGATTTATTGTTGTCTGTCTTTCTTCTAAAGCAAGACTAGGTAAACTTCGTCTATAAAGGGCCAGAGAGTAAATATTTTAGGCTTTACATGTGTACGGTCTCTGTTGCAACTACTCGACTCTGCCACTATAAGCACGAAAGCAACTATAGACAAGACAGAAACTGATGAGCGTGGCTGTGTTCCAATAAAACTTTATTTACAAAAAGAAGTGAGGGGCCAGATTTGACCACAGGACACAGTTTGCTGACCTCTTTCTAAGTCAAACCATTGTTGTACCATTGGATTCCAGCACATGAGCATGATGCTCCCAACACCTCCAAGATACTAGAGAACTGACACTCCCATCTTAGGGACGAGGACTCTGACCCCAGTGAGGTGAAGTGAGTTGCCAGAGTCCTGGAAGAAGTTCCTAGGAGAGATGGCAAGGAGGCCAGGAGCACCCTGCCTTTCCAGGAGTACTCCTCAGCTTAGCTACTCAATCGGCATCGTGGGTTGCAGCCCCAGGCCCCTCCCAGTCTGGTGTCTGAGGGGTCTTCCGTCTACTGTGTACTGTGTGACCTGCCCAGGAAGGCAGTGTACCATGTGACCAGCAGTGGTGGGCTGCCCCAGTTCCTTCCATCTTCATCATCCTTCTGGAAGCTGGGATGGCATTTTCTACAGCTCCTCGAGACGGAGGGACCAAAATCCTGGTTGACCCGGCACAGACCCAGTTCTGCCTGTTGTCCCGTAACAACTAAGTGTGCGCCCTTTTACTTTCCAAAGTGCCAGCTTTTCACAATATGCTGTATGATTCCCTCCCCAAAGGTGAATTTAGTGAAGCTGTATCTTGTGCAAGAAGAAATTATGAAAATTTAACTATCTATACAACGTACATGAAAAAAAATAAGTAAAAAATTAACAGCAAAAGCCTACAGTTAAGTAGAGTGAGCAGGAGGTTCTGCCCACTGTCGCAGTGATGGGATGGGTCTCAGAGTGGCCTGTGCTGGGCACGTGGTTCTGAAGCTTCCTCAGACCTCAGCTTTCGGATCTAAGAGATCGTTTGGGGGTAATTTTGACCTTGGTGATTTTCCCTCCGCTCCTGGCTGTGGACTCGAACTCCCTCGCAGGACACGGCGCGCTCGTCTCTGCTGCTCTGGCTCCCGCCTTCGTGCCCACCCTGCCCGGGCCAGCCTCCCGCGAGCTCAGCTGGCGTGCCGGGGCGCTCCTCCCTGTCCCAGCCCGTTGTCCTCCTCCAGGTGACGTGGCGCTTCACTCAGCTGCCTTCTTTGGGATCATCCAAACCTTTTCCAGTCGGCCCCTCCGGACCTCGTTAGACAGGAGAGTCAACAGGAGAAGTTTGTGGAGTGTGTGTGCCGTCTTGGGAATGAGCACGCTTGTTCAAAGAGAGATCAAGAGACAGAAGGAAAGCCCCAGCCGGAGTGAAGACTCAGAGGAGCAGCCGGAGAGCAGGGAAAGCCTGAGCAATCCCTTCCTTCCACAAAACTGCCTGGTCTGGCCAGCTGGGAGAGGAGGAAGAGCAGGTGGAGACGCAAAAGCGGGGCGACGTCCAGCCTGGCCCGGGCTCTGTGGTGCCCAGCCTAGCAGCATCAGCACCACCTGGGCCCTTGTTAGAAATGCTCGTTCTCAGGCCTCCCTGGACCTCTGGAATCAACGCCCTGGGGGTGGGCCAGCCCTCCAGGGGCTGTTGCTGCCTGCCCAGGCTTGGGAGTCACTGCCCTCGACAGACTACAGGGTCCAGTGAACATGTGGTGCCCTTGGTTGGAGCAGCTGTGAGGTGTTGTGTCTACAGCACGGCGAGGAGAGGAGGGGTTTGAATCTGAGTTGTTTAAATGATGGTTCCTGACCAGACCAACGGGACGTTTTCCCTCTGAACTGACTGAAGGGCCTGACGGTCCATGTAGCTACAGACACAGGGTGAGGCTCCCCCTCTCCACAGAGGTGGCGTTGGTGTCACTCTGATTCCTGCTCTGTGAGATTTTCCTGAGCGTGGTCGGCCAGTGCCCGTCCCAGCACCAAGGTGAAGGGGCCATCCGTCCCCAATCCGCCCACGTGAAAACCCTGCCTTCCCAGCCTGTCTGCCTCCCCAGCGAGCTCAGGTTACTAAGGAAACCACCACGCCGCCTTTGTCTACACTCACCACACGCAGCTTTCTGGAGTCAGCCTCGTGAGCACGGGGTCCAGAACAGGAGAGGACAACAAAGTGTGAAACCCATAAAAATGACAAATGGCCACCCCCCACCTCGGGGGTGCTGTCCAGAGGGATTTTTAACTCTGCGAGGCAACATAGGCGAGGAGAGAGAGAATTTGAGACCTGGGCCACATGATCCACACCATGGGGTTAGCCAGAGGTGTCCATAGTCCTCTCTGTGGAAAACAGGGCAGAGAAAAACGATTTTTGCCGCTGCACGTTCCCGAGCTCTGGTAGGAGCCACAGCAGAGCACAGGTTCCTCCAGGCTGCCCCCAGGCCCAGGTGGGACAGCGCCACTTCAGCACGACAGATGGTAGGGAAGGGGCGCGAATGGAACGGCAAACCTGCCTGCAAACCTATGAGTTTTTCCTTTTTGTGTTTTGTAAAATATATATTTAGATTTCACATTGCACCTAGCTCTCTATCTCTATTATTCAAAAAGTCTTTTATTTCTTCCTGCCTCCCTCTCTTGCCGCTTCCTTCCTTTCTTCCCCTTTTTGCCCCCCAGCCCTGTGGAGTGGCTGCAGCGGCCCCAACGGGCCTGACGTGGAGACTCAAGGACCCCAACGTGCTGATGCGTTCTCTGTGGCCACACTCACGCCTCCTCACCGCCTGACCACCGCGCAAACGCCCATTCTCCAAACACGCCAGTAGCCTCGGTCCAAGGCTGTTTCGCCAACTGATGTATCTTTTGTGCGAGCAGCTGTTGAACTCCTTTTCCGAGCCGACTCTGTCCCGGTGCTCTGGGGTACACGCATAGAGAGGGTATGGCCTGGCCTCAAGCACGGTTCAGCTCCTCTCGGCTCCTTGCCGAGTGTTGGTGCTCTGGGCTCCTGGGAGAGATGCACCTGGTAGAAGAAATCTCAGGGAACAAGGCTTTCAGTCAGGGGCCTCCCGAGCATCCTCAGGCCGATGAGCAGAAAGTGCTTCATGCTGCCAGAGCCCCTTCTGTCTGGCCAGGCCCTGGCACTCTCGAGAGGTGTGAGCGTGGATGCTGGGGGTGCAGACGTGGCCACAGCTCAAAACTCTGAGGAGAGGACTGCCCACAAGTCATGAAATATGGCTGGAGAAGGTCACTGCAATGGAAAATGCCTCTGCGCCCGCGGAAAGGGCAGACTCAGAGAAGCTGGGGAAATGACACCCCCAAGCACGCCTCCGGATGTTAAAATGCTGTGCCAACACCTCAGGCCTGCCCGGACCTTCAGAGGGTGCTGTCGGTTGATGCTGCTCTGGATCCAGCCAGGGACTATATAATATCTATTCCCGTCGCCCCATACTCATCCCTGTGAGGATAAAGGGCCCTTCAAGCCCCCTGGAATACCCAACAGGCCCCAAAGGAAGAAACCCCACCCCGGGCGCCATGGACTGGGGGATGCCCTCCCTTCTGGTCTTCCCTCCTGGTAATGGGGGAGGGAACAGGAGCCGAGAGGGAGGACACCCCCTCCCCCCGCCCCCCAGCCAACAAGGACACGAGGCTAACGATGAGGCTAGCATTCACGTTGACGTACTTTTCAAATTATGGTGCAGCTTTGCTGATCCTTATTCAGCTTGGGGACCACTCTGATCCTTAGCTCACTTTCTCCTGCCCGGCTTTCCTCAGTCTAGGGTATGCTTTTGCCTGATATATGGTTGGTAGAACTCTTAGCTACTTCTCATGCCCCAAGCACCACAGGCCTCCCTCCCAAATGGAGGAGAGTGGCTTTGGGGCATAGGGAAGTAGGAGAAATAGTGTAAAACCACCTTAGCTGAATATTTCACTTTTCACCCTGTAGCTGACATCTTGCTGATTCATTCCTCCATCTCACCTACTTAGAAATGGCCTTGGCCTCCACACTAACCCTTACAATGCCTCCCCAGTTTTCAGCCAAACAAAAAATGTTTCTTGGTCACCTCCTATGTGGCTTGCATTGAGTCCCAAAGGCTGAAAACCACCGGCACACAGAACAGAGAGGACCCGCTGTGAGGGGTCGGGGGAAGGACTCATTCCAAACAGTCATGACGAACAAGGGAGGAAAGACACTGCAGCCGTGAGTTGTAGCAGGTGGGCCTGGCTGCTGGCTGGAAAGGGTATAGACACCATCAGCATCCTCATTTCCAAGGCCTAAAGGACATGCCCAAAGTCGCAACGCTGGAGGCTGAAAGATCAAATCCACAGCACCCGTGCTCTTAACCACCCACGGTACCACCTGCTGGCCAGCCCAGCTCAAGCTCTTCCTCCTGCAGGAAGCCTTCCCGATTGACTCCAGCTTCCTCTGCACTTCTCTGAGCTGGAGAGCTCTCTCGCAGCCTCGGGCCTGCCTTGCTCTGAGCCTTGGGGCCCCGTTTCTCCTCAGGGCCCCACCTGGGCGCACAGGTAGAGGATACCCAGGACCCCCTTGCCGACAGGATCAACCAACTGACTGTTGAAAGTGCTCCGTGCCCTTAATCTCCTGCTGGGCAATTTACAAGGGGCAGTGGGGTGGGAGACTAACTTGCGACCTTCGGGCTCATTGGCACCTTCAGGGGGAATCTTGTGGGTGGCAATGCTGGCTGAAGAAGTGAGGGAACTAGTCCTCCCGTGAGAAGGGGACAGAAGAGAGCTGTGACAGGAAGGTCGAAAGGTATTCCATCCGCTTTTCCTGTAGAGGAAGCCCAACTTGCCCTCAAGCATCAACACGAAGCTGAGAATGAACAGAAAGAGAGTGGGAGGCCGCAGGGCAGGGAAGACTGCTCTGTGGGTGCTGCCAGATAATCGAGACCTCCAATGGCCGCTGGCGACACCGGCGCATGGCTGGCAGGGACCTGACCGGTGGCTGGGACTGCCGGGGTCCAGGGTTGCAGGTAGGCTCACGCCCCCCGTCGGGACTCTTCACTGTGGCTGACAGCCACCACATGGGAATCTGCCCCCTATGCCCAGATTTTTAAAATTTTTCAAGAGAAATTGTAAATCTGATTCTTTACATGGAATACCCCAATTTCAAATTTTATAATAAATTCAAAAAAAATGTAAACATTCTATAGACCAAATGAAAGCTTCTCGTGGGCTGGCTTAAGCCTGAGGCCTGCCACTGCGTGTCCTCCGATTAGAGCTCAGTCCTGTCCCTTGGACATGCTCTCTGAGGGACCAGCGGGAAGGGCGGGGTCAGGACCTCAGCTGCCAGCTGCCAGACCCTTCCTCTTCCGGAAGTTTCAGCCACAGTGAGAACTCTGGTCAGGAGGCTCTTCTCCTTGGGAGTGTCCTGCTTCCCCATGGGCCTGGAAATGTCCCCTCCAGGCCCCAAGCCTCCTGTCCTCGCTTCTCCTTCCTGCCACGCCGCCGCTGGGCCACCAGCTGTCAGCGGCCGAGGCTCACCCCTCGCCCCAGGCCCTGAGTCCCCATTGCCCGTCTCCCCAGGCACTTCCCACTGCTTCTCTCCATCCAGTTCTGCCCGGCAGGACGCTGCTGCCGGCCTGCCTGACAACTGTCAGCCCGAGGTGTGGACACCTTCTCCTTGGTGGCTTCTCCTTTTTCATTAGGTTTGACAGTGCGTTTTTCCGAGATTAATAGTGCAGGGGGAGCCGGGATATGAGGCTTTTAGTGGTGACAAACTGCCAGGCCCGGGTGGCTCTGGAAGTTCTGTCACAGCAGGAACAGGCCAATGGCAGAGCCCTGGCGGCCAGAGGAGAAGAAGTGATGGCCGATGCCCATCAGAGCCTAGATGCAGCCAGACCAGGCAGCCTGGCCCTCAACCTTACCCTTTCCTGTGCAGCAAAGACCGTGTGCCCAGCGCCCCGTGCCATGCAGCAGCCACACACACATACACACACACATGCACACACAGCCCAACACCCACGGCGGTGGTCTCTGTGGCTGGGCGTGCACCGGGTGCTGAGAGGGCTGCTCCTGGGGCTGTGCGCAGTGAAGGGTAACCAGAGGCCACAAGGGTCGTCCTCAGGCCGCTCCCCAGGCTCGGGCGCTCCTGCTCTGGGCTTTGTTCGCTCCTGCCCTCCCGGCTCCTTCTCCGTCTTCCACCGGCCTGACCTGGGACTCATCACGTGGTTGTGAGGGTGGGAAAAACAAGGATGCAAGAACGCGGGCCCATCTTTCCATTCCGCTCTGGCCCGTTCCGTTGCACTGGCCCCCGCGAATGGCCCTCCGCACCCTCCTCCAGCGCCCGGAGCAGTGAGGGATGGAGCTCTAATTGTCCAAGCTGGGAGGAATGGGCTTGGCCTGTAATCAGAGGGATTCAGGAAAAAGACTCTCGGAAACAAGATTTTGCCACACACCCTCTCCACACACATATACAAGTGTGCACACACACACACAAGAAAGCATACACATATGTACATGATCAAAACACACATGCACACACTCACATGTGCACACACTTAGATGTGCCGAAATGTACGTCTGCTCATATACATACATTCATGAACACAAACACACTCACAGACATGCACACACAAGCACATGCACACAGAGATGTATGTACACGCATGTGCACACATGCATTGTCACACACACACACACGTAGACACCTGCCCTTTTCCTGGGAATAGCCTCTAGTGCCGTCTCAGGTTCAACAGGATCTGGAGGCTGGAAGAGCCCTTAAAGAGCAACTGGAGGCCCAGAGAGGTGAAGGGGTTTTCCTAAGGCCACACAGCCTTTCAGGACTTGAGCTGAACTTGAAATCTTCTACTCAAGATCTTTCCCCAGATGAACTGATTCCTTAGATTTGTAGGATAAAAATGCTCCCCAGTTTACATTCATTGCCTCTTTTAACCTTCATGATTCCTTTGAGAGGTCATCTTCATTATTAAAATTGAGTTCATTTTATAGGTAAGGAAATTGAGGTCCAAACAAGGAGAAATTACTCACCCAAAGCCTGGAGCTGGGGTAGAAGTGGGGCTTGCCCCAGCCCCCCAGCCCTCAGGCTGAGTCACTTGGACACACCCCACCTCCTCTCCTAGGTCGTTCCCTGACTCGATGGCTGTCCTTACTCTGCCTCAGCCCTAGTCCACTGTCCCCTGGAGATTGGAGCCCATGTCTTTTGTGATGGCATGTAAGAGCTGTGTGACCTTGGACAGGTTACTTCAACTAGCCAGACCTTCATTTACCAGGTTGTGTGATGAGTGCAGAGGGTGATAATAGGCATCTTGAAAGGTTTTTGCTTTAATAGTTAAATAAACTCATACTTACGCACATATATTTCAAATCAGAAAACTGTATAAAAATGTAAGAAAATGTTTTTGAGAACAGCTTTAAAGTGCTTAGGGCAATTAAGGCACAGACCTGGTGGCATCTCTCATTGTCATATGTCTGCTATATCTAGAACATAACAGTCAGCAGACAGAGGACTGAGTGCAAAAGATATTCACAATGTCTGAAATTGACGAGGAACTTGTATCAAGACTACAAAACAGATAGATAGACAGCAACCTGATAGAAAAATGGGAAAGACGTATGAACAGGCAATTTACAGAAGGGGAAACCCAAAAAGCTAATAAGCATATGGAGAAATGTTCAAAATCATCAGTTATCAGAGAAATACAAATTAAATTAATGAGCTATTACTTGGCAACTATTAGGCAAAAGTTAGTAGGAGGCCATGCCCAGTAGGAGCAGAAGAGACGGCAGAGGGCCGAGCGCCGGTGATGCGAGAGCAGACCCCCTCAGCCCCTGCAGGTAGCGGGGATCATGACGTTTAATCCAGATACGTAAACTGAGCCCATATATTCCAGCTATCTCGTGCATATCCAGTCGCCTAAAATATTTTGCTCACCAATCTTCAATTTGGGCAGGTTTTGGTGGGGAAAGATCACTTCTACTTCTTGTGGCATCAGCTGGGGTGACTCAAAGGCTGCGAGTGACTTGATATCTAGAGGTTAGAACCATTCAGAAACTTGCTCCCTTGTCTGGCATTTGTTGCTGGCCATCACTTAGAACTCCAGTTGAGGCTGTGGGCAGAATTCCCACCTGTGACGTCTCCGTGTGTCTGCTTGGCTCCCACTCAGCATGGTAGCTGACTCCCAAGAGCCAGAGGCACCAGGGATCAAGGAAGAAATGCAGGGCATTTCTGTGACCTACCCTCAGCAGTCACATAGCTTCATTTCCACTACACACTAGTGCTTGAGGAAGCTACAAAGGTTCACCCAGGATCAAGGGAAGTGGACATGAACCCGCATCTCAATGGGAGGGGTGTTAGCATCACATTGTAAGAAGAGTGTGTGGATGGGATAGATTGTGGTGTCCAGTTTTAGAAAATGCAATCTTCTTGACTGCAAAGGAATTCTCATTCACGTCCCCAGGAACTGCATGGTGATGTTATGCGGCATGGATTTGGGTGGTAGGAAGCTGGAGGTGAGCAGATGTCCATCACTGAGCAAGCTGAGAGCTGAAATGACACAAAAAACAGAGTGTTATGCTGAAGCTGTGGATTAGACGGGCTCACAGTAATGTCAGTGGTTCACTAAAAAGCATGTATAATATATATAATATCTTATTTTATAAAGGTAAACAGTAAACACAATTAAAATACAGAACTCAATTCTATTTGCATAAATTAAGAATGTCTATACACAAAATAAAAACACATATTTTACAAGAACATTTACAAATGACATTTTGTACTTTGAACACATTACAATGGCATCTCAAGTTTGGAGAAAGGAAATGGAAATGGAGAATGAGAATAAAAGAAAATATACACTTTTTAAAAAGAAGGCAACAAACCCAGAAATGGACTCACAGTTACACAGTCTTTTGATTTTTGACACAAGTGCAAAAACAATATAATGGGGGAAAAGAAGTCTTCTCAACAACTGTCGCTTGAACAACTGAATATCCAAATGGAAAAAATGAACCTCAGTTCCTACCTCACACCATACACAAAAATAATTCAAGTTGAACCAGGGACCTAAACATTCCAGCTAAAATCATAAAACTTTTAGATGAAAACATAGGAGAATATCTTTGTGAACTGAGAGTAGGCAAGAGTTTCTTTGCTAGGGCACAACAAACAATGATCATAAAGAAAAGCATGCTCATTTACCCATCATCCAAATGATCCACTTCTGCTCATCAAAGGACACCACTGACAGATGAGTGCCGTGGGTCTGACCCAGGAACCCAACCCGGGCTGCTGAAGCGGAGCGCACTGAAGTTACCCATGGGGCTACGGGGCTAGCCTAAAAGACACCACTAAGAAAATAAAAGGCCAGCCACAGACTGGAAAAAATATATGTGAAACACATAGCTCAAAAAATATTTCTGTGAAGGGTATATAAAGAATTTACACAATTCAGTAGTAAAGGGACAAATTACCCAATTAAAGAAATGGACAAGATATTTGAACAGACACTCCACATAAGAAGACAAATTAGTGATCAATAAATACATGAAACACTGCTCAACTTCGTTAGTCTTTAGAGAAATGCATACTGAAACTGCACAGACACCACTCACCTGCCGGAACGCCCAAGATTAAATCCACCAGCGAACATTGGCAAGCACGGGGAGCGAGCAGAACTCTCATGCATAGTCGATGGGACGGTGAAATGGTACATCCATTTTGGAACAAGTTCTGGCATTTTCTCATAAAAATACAAGTACACTTACCGTATGACCTGACAATTCCCCTCCTAGGTGTTTAAGGAGGAATGGAAACCTATGTTCACCCCAAGCCTTGTTCATATCAGCTCTATTCAAAAGGTGAAAATGGCTTCAAAGAGTGAATAAACAAATTCTGGTATATTCGTATAATGGGATATTATTCAGCAATAAAAAGGAACAAACCATTGATACATAAAACAACACAAACGAAGCTGACCAACGCTATGCTGAATGAAAAAGTTCCTGTGCAGAAGGATGCATGTGGTCTAATTCCATTCACGTGAAGACCCAGAACGAGCAAAACTGACTTACGGAGGAAAAGACTCAGAGCAGCGGCTGCCTCTGAGGAGCGGTGCAGAGGAGGAATTGAAAAGGGACCTTAGAGAACTTTCTGGCTGGTGATAATTATCTGTATCTTTTTTTTTTAAAGATTGGCACCTGAGCTAACAACTGTTGCCAATCTTCATTTTTGTTTTTCCTTTTTCTCCCAGAATCCCTCCAGTACATAGTTGTATATTTTAGTTGTGGGTCCTTCTAGTTGTGGCATGTGGGATGCCGCCTCAGCATGGCCTGATGAGCGGTGCCATGTCCACGCCCAGGATCGGAACCAGGGAAACCCCAGGCTGCCGAAGCGGAGCACACAAACTTAACCACTCGGCCACAGGGCCGGCCCCAAATTATCTGTATCTTGATTGAGTTAGGGTGACCCTGGTGTATGTGTCTGTCACCAGTCCACAACTGGTACACTTAATATTTGTACATTTCATTGTATGTAAATTTTACAACAAAAGTGAAAAAGAACTGAAAACAAATATTGAAGTAAATGTTACAGCACCTATAGGAAAGTGTACTAAAGTTTGTGACTTACTTTGAAATGGGTTCAGAAAGGGGAAGGATTGATGAGTAGGAGTTTGGATCTGTGACAGATACATGATAAAGAAATATAACGGCATCTTAAGGTGGAATCTAGGTGGTAAATGTACAGGTGTAAACGTCTTTCAACTTTACTTATAAAATGTTGTGGGGAAAATTAAAAATAAAAACAAGAGAAGACCTACACTCGCCAACCATGATCAAGTGCCCTAAACTGAGGAGTATGATTAACTCAACTCTCTGTCACTAAGATCCAAAAAGAAAAGTCCAAAACCTAAGAAATCATGTCTTTTGAGCTAAGCTAACAGATTGTTGACAGTGGCGATCGTGAGTTCTCTGGCAGTGAGCGCTGGAGACTTCTGGGACACTGAGACGGCCATGGCCGTGCCAGGAGTCAGAGCCAGGACAACGGACCAGGAATGAGCCTTGTCTATCCCACCTGGAAGCATCCTGTTGCCCAAGGGAGGGCCCCCGGCTAGAGGCCGGAGGCGAACCCTGCAGTGAAGTGGGGGAGCAGCGTCTCATGGAGCAGCAGTTGGAGCCCAGGGTGCAGGCGTGAGGACTGCCATTCACACGGTCTTCTGAAAAAAGCTTCATGGTCAGCCAAGCAAGGCCATAGCCCTCCTCCCCCGCCCCAGGCTCCGGTGCCCCAGGGTTCACACGCCATCAAGGCTGGCACACCTTCTGGACAGGCACGTCTATACCCAAGGGTGTAGGACTGGTGTATTACTCAGGAAACGTCTGTGAAATGAATGAATGCCTGGCTGTTTGCATCGATGGTGCTGAGGCAACGAGGCTGAGGTGGGATTCTCCTGGCTTGAGCACCAGGAAGAGGGCTTAGAGCAGAAGTTGAAAGTATTTGTAGAGCTTTATGAACTCATCTAGATTTCTGCATTTGACATTTTCCTTTTAAAAATGCTTTCTCATTATACCCAGTGTTTTCTACAGGCCATCAAATAGATGGTAGAGTTGATACCGACCCTGATATCAGTTTCCCCACATTAAACCCAGCGTATATGGGATTAAAACCAAAACACTCATTCCCTCCTGACTCTCTGTCTTCCTGGCTCCAGAATCCACTATCCTCCATGGAGACAGACACCGCCAAGGACAAGCATCTGGACTGTCTCCTCCCGCAAAGAGATCCAGGCTGGTGGGAAAGCTACTGACCGACAAGGTCACAGGCTCCCTCTCTCTGCAAGTGTCTCAAGGCCAAAGACAGGCTGGTGGGAAAGCTCCGACCAGCAAGGCCATATTCCCCGCGCCCCGCCCCCCCACCTAAAATCCCAAACAAAAACGCTTCCTTTTAGCTTTTCGGGGAGTTTGGGATTTCAGCGTTAGCTGCCCTCTCTCCTTGCTCAGCGCTGTGCAAAAATAAAAATTCCTACTTTCTTCCACCACACCCGGTGTCAGAGATTGGCTTGCTGTGCAACGGGTGAGCGAACTCACTTGAGGTTCGGTATCAGAGTTGCTCCAGGAAGCTCCATCCTCTTGGAGACACTTTTATGTCCTTTTCCAACTGGGCAGGCTCAGCTGTGGTGTGTCCGCGGCTCCCACCTGTTTCACAAGGATGGCAGAGCCAGACCTGCCCCCAAAGGTTAATGAGGCGATGATGATTCTGGTTAAAGATGAGAGCAGTCAGGGCCACTGGGTTCATTAAAACGTTTAGAATACCCAGTGCTTAACTAGAGAAGGACAAGCACAGAAGAGGGAAGGCAGAAGAGGGAAGTGGAAACCAGGATGAACAGGGAGATAGACCACGCACATGCCGCAGGCACAGGAATTGAGTTTCTGTTTATTTTCTACTTCTTCCTCAAACCTTTCTCCGGATGCACACAGCGCTTTCTGCTCTATGTCCACACGCTCTAGAGAATGTGTTCCGACCACATAGACAAGGCGTTCTCTACTGGCCCCCGGGCAGCCCCATCCTAGGTTCTCGTTCAGTCTGGCCATCAGTTGGCTCTTCCAGGCTCCGGAGCTGGTCTCCACAGCGATGGTCAAGCCCCCTCCTGTATGCTTTTTTTTTTGTTCATTCCATAGGAACCTGCTCCCAAGGAGTTTTCTTCAAAGGAAGAAACATACATCATGGAAGCTTAAAATCAAACATCTCACAATAGCGGGAGAAATCAAGCAATCACACAAATTGGGACATACTTACTTATGACAGAAAAGTTGTATGAATATAACAGGGACATAATAGGGGAACTTTACTTAACTTGGAGGGTTGGGGATGACTTCCCTAAAGAGTCGATGTTTCAGAGGCCACATATAAGATTAGTAGGAAACAAAAACTAGTATGTAAGAAAAGGGGATGAGGCAAGGAGGATGGAGCAAGAGAAGCATGCTGTGCAAAGGCCCTGGGGCAGGAGTGTTGGGTGCGTTTGATGCAGGTTGGAGGCTGGAGGGCAGTAGTATGAGATACAGTGTTAAGCTAGGCGGGGGTCGGCACGTTCCTGTCTTTGTGAAATGTGGGTTTTTATCCTAAGAGCAAAGGACAACCTTCGAAGCATTTCACACAGGATTCTAAAATGATCTTGGGGGAAATAGGCAGGTAAAAACTGGCAGGGCTTGGTGATGGTTTGGATATGGTAGTGGGGAGGGGCTAATCCAGAGGGAGGTTTCTAGAATGACTCTTGGATGTCTGTCTTTGCAACGGTTCAGAGCTGTACCAGAGGAGCCTTCCTCAATACCCAGCAGTGTGACCCACAGTAGGACCTGACCCGATGCAGGCCTGCTCTTTGACCATTGGGGCCTTCCAGGATGCTTTGCTGCTCTGCACTGAGGCAAAGAGTGAAAGGAAAACATGTAGTGGCCCTGACATCCGCGCTGCTCGTAGCAGAACTCGGGAGACCTCAAAGGAGGTGGTTCGCAGAGTCACGGTACTTCACAGGATGCATAGCAGATTAACATCTCTCAGCCGGGCCAACTTGGGCAGTGGCTTCTCCAGAGATTTGCCCAGGGTGCTCATCAACTGCAGGCTAAGAGGTGAGGACACCCCTGGTGCCAGGGTCCTGGAGGGTCATCGTGGCAGGTAAAGGAGCAGTCCAATTCCAGAAAAGGGAGCAGCCTCCCACTGATGGCAGGAGCTGCAAGGGTGCCAACATCCCCGCCTACAGCTCCATGTTCCCCCACCTCGCACACAGATCATTGTGGAACCGCCTAATCCCTTTTAAACACTTGAGTCCTAGATGTGGGACTAGATCAAAGGGTATGTGCATATTTAAGTTCCTGCCAAACTGCCTTCCAGAGGAGTTTTACCAATTCACACGATGACCAGCTTGTACGTGAAAAATACAATTTCCCATACATTCGCCGCATAGAATCTTCCACACTTTTTAAAAATTCTGCCATTTTTATAAATGAAAATTGGTATAACATTGTTATTTCTTTAATTACATCTGAGAGTGATCATTTTTATATGGTTATTACCCTTTCACACTAATATTCTGTAAATTCTTATGTTCTCTGCAACCCCTTTGTCCACCCTACCCTGTGGAGCAAAGATGGGGCTTTAAAATATAGTTGGTCTGTAATCTGCTTGTAAAACTAATACATGCTTATTGCAAAATATAAGAAAATACAGAAAAGCATAAAAATTAAAGATTGCTAGTGTTTCCACAACCCAGAAGAACCACTAATTGATTTTGTTTCCTGGTAGGTAACTAGTTTTTTTTCCCATTGATTTTTAAGTAATTTTTAAAACATGAAGGAAATTAATTCCTTATCTATAGTACTTTTAAAAATCCTTGTGTTTTTGGTTTTTTTGTTAATGATAGTGATATTTTTATATGAAATGCCAGTAACGTTGAAAAAGTTTTATCAGTCTTTCTTCTTTTCATCCTTTACTCATTTTAGGTTTTGAAAGTTCCCCCTCAACTTATCGCTGTTATATTTTCAACTAATTTTCGGAATGTACCTAATTAATCCAGAATTGGTTTTGAGATAGAATGGGATGTATGGATAGGACTTGACTGTTTTTCCTAATTAGCCAGTAATTCCTAAAGTCACTTATTGCATAATCGGTCTTTTCCTTTTGGTGAGCTGCGTGTTCCATCATAAATGACACGCTCGCGTACACTGGGGCGTGTTTCTCGGCTTCAGTTCGCATCCACCTGTCTGCTCATTCTTGGTCAGTCCCGCGCTGTTTCCAGTACCGTGGCTCTGTAATGCACTTTAATATCCGCTACTGCGATCCCTCCCACTACCTCTTCCCTAGAAGAAGATTAGCCGATCTTATTTTATTCTTCAAACGAATCTCATCATCATTTTGCTGGTCTATAGCTTTATCAATATCTACGTACACTTGGACGCTATGATTGAACTTTTGTTTACTTGGAAAGAGTAGACAACTTAAAAATGATTTAAGAACTAAAAAAAGAGAAAAAAGGAAACCCCAGCGTGTGTGCTGTGTTGAGGGCTGTGCATTAGTGAACTAAGGACAAATGGGACATGCTCAGGTGGCCCAGGGAGCAGCTGGGGGCATTAGACATGTGAACAGCTGGCGACATTCCAGGGCACTGAATGACTGCAGTGACCAGATGTATGAAGGAGAACTCCCGCACTCCCACCATCACCCAGGGGCAGCCTGCAGGTGGAGAAAGAGGTGACCCTGTCCATTTACTGAAGGCCTGTGGCATTCCTGACGTGACCCCTGCGTCCGGGAGCGTCCAGTCTAGAGGGGACTGTAAGCAGGTAAGCAGGCTGTTTAACACCCTGTGCTGGATCCTCTAGGGGGCCAAGCGCAGGGTGCACAGGGAGCATGGGGAAGGGCGCTACCCCCGGGTCTGAGGCAAAGGGAAGCCTTCCTGGGGGAGGTGGCTCTTGAGAGGCTTGAATGGGGTAGAAGGTGCTTGGACAAAGGGAATAGGGGGCAGAGGAGCATCTAGGCAGGGAGCAGTATCTGTGAGCCCTGAGGTGAGAGGGCACGGTGGGCCTGGAGGCATCAGGGGAGGGGCCTGCGCTGACGACAGAGGGCAGGGGGAGAGAGCTCCAGTCGACTGGGCGGCGCCACAAATCCTGACCAGCGGCACCTACGCTCCTTCTGGAGACGTCTTGGATTTTCCTAAAGGCAACTTCCCTTCTCGCCTTTTGTTTTCCAAAAGCTGGAGCTCCGTGGGACAGAGGAGAAATGCAAGAGTTTCCACGTGGAGGGTGGGGGGCTACAGGCAGGAGAGCAGGCACACCCGGGAGGAGGGCGGGTTGGGTTCTGGCTTCTGGTAGCAGAATCCCAGGCCCCCGCGCCACAGAGCAGGTGCCTGCGCGGCTCCCGCGGACCTCACCTGTACCCCGGGCCCCGGGCTGGTCAGACCCCGCGCCACGGCCAGTCGGGGCTGCAGATGCGCTTCTTCAGGGGCTGCGTGCGGAGCCTGGGGGAGGGGCTGAGGGGCCGCCGCCAGGATCAGGGAGACTGGAGGCTCCTGTTTTGTGGCTCTTGGGGGACCCTGTGGGATTTTAGTGTGCCCAAAGGGACGGAAGAGACAAAGCAGTAGAGATAAAATCTCCCAACAGCGTGCAGGATAGAAACTCAAGTCAGACTGATTTTGATTTAATGAAAATAAGAGGACATTTCTTGCACATCTGGATTGGTGGAATAAGATTCACAAATAGTGTGTAAATCTCTCATTACACAAAATAGGAGTTATATAGAGAAATAGAGAAGAAAAAATTATCCACATACCCTATTCTCAACCCCAGACATTGTTAAGAATTTTAATAAACTTCTAGTTTTTGCTATTAGGACTTTGTTTTTAACTTGGGGGTGTGAGCTTGTGCGTGTGTTCACAGTTCTAACCATAATTTTGTACCTTGCGTTTTTACCTATCATTATAGCATAGGCATTTTTTCTCTGTTGTTATAAAGCCTTGGTAGAATTAATCTTTTAGGAAAAAGATGTATAGGTTTAACTACATAATATTTAAGACATGCAAGTTCAAAAATTACTCCTAAAAGGTAAACAACTGTAGATAAAATTTGCATCAAATTAGACAAGGAATTAATGTTTTTATTATGCAAAGTATACATATGAACTGATATGAAAAAGATGAAGAACCCAAAAATATAAGAACAATAATACATGAAAAGTCGTAAAAGAAGAAATACATTTGGTCAACATAGAAAATTATTTATTCTCACTAGATTTCAAAGGAATACAAATTAAGATCTTGACATATCATTTATCTTTTATCATATTAGAAAAGATTTTGAAATATTTCACGTCCACTGTTTGGCAGTGTGGGGTGAGGTGAATTATACTCGCTCTCACACATGGGGTTATAAATTGGTACAAGGTTTTGGGGAAATGGGCATTATATATCAAAAGGCTCACATTTTTTTCACTCAGTCTGTAATCCCACTTCTGCCGTTTTCACCATAGGATGTAATGAGAGGTAACCACAAAGATTTATGCACAAGGATATTCATCATAGCATTATTTATAATAGTGAAAAATTGGAAATAGCCCAATGTCCATCCAACAGGAATTGGGTAAGTAGACTATTATGCAATCATTAGAATTTAGAAAACTGCTTAACAACGTTGAAAAATGACTTCTCCATTCCGTAAGGCTCTACCACCTTACTAAAATGAGGAGATTTGGAAGTTTATTTATTCTGTTGTCCACAAGTAGGATGAAATGGGTCTTCAGCACATTGGAATGCTCCAGGTTTTGCAGACGTTGAGTTTAGACACCCCCGAAAATTGGGCACAGCCTCCCCGCATTGGAGAGCCCCTGACTCACGGCCTGGAGGCTGTAGTCAGGAGAAGGGGCTGTGCAAGGGGAAGGCAGGCCCACAGCCTTGCTGTTGGCTCCTTCCTTCCATCTCCTTAAGCCTGTTTGCTGGTCTCTCCCTTGCCTGGTCCCTGCATGCAAACTTAGGAAGCCGCTCTTGCAAATAGAAAACAAAATCTTACAATGGCCTTAACTCACAAAACAGTCTCAGTTCTGTAATTCAAGAAGCCAGTCCCATGTAATAATCAGTTTCCAACTTTTTCCGTGAGTCTGACTTCTCCCATTCGCCAGCCGCCACCTGTCCCCGACCTCCAGCAGAAAGGCTGTCAGGGGAGCCTGCCTTCATCCTCACCTCGCTCCTCATGTTCAAGTCCGTGTTTCTTGATCCTGTAGGGTGGGAGGAGGGGCGGGGGAGAGCTGAGGGCTCAGGGCACCTCTTATGTGACAGGCAGAGAGCTAGAGCTGACACTGGCTCTTGAAGGCTGCTTTTGCGGGTTCTTCCCTGCAGAACTTTCTGGGAAGCAGGTGATGCATTTCCCCCTGGCTGGTGGCTCTGGCCTCCGCCCCAAGGATCTGGTGGTACTGCTCCAGGGAAGAGTGGCTGCGCCTTGCAGGCAGGCCTTCTCCCTGTGTGGCCAAGGGAGGCACTCCTGTGGACTCTGGAGAGCAGGGTTACCCACTGTTGTTAAGTCAGCTGGCCCACTTCTCTGCCGTCTGGGTTTCCTAGACAGAGGCAGACTCCAGCATGTGCGTCCCCCTGGCTGTGGGGCACACACCAAGCTCCCCAAGTGACCCCATGGAAGGATTTCCTTCCCCAGTTGAAGGTTGGGAAGCAGGGGGTTGGCGTCATCACCAAGCTTTTCCAAAGAAATCCACCTTACGGATTCTCCCTCCATATCCCCTCTCTTAACCCATTTTATGCCCTCCGTGTGGTCAAGAGCTTCAAGAGTCATATAAGCAATTATCAGACACTTCATTTGAGATTTTTGCAAGCTGGAAAATGTAGCGACTACTGTCTTCACGCTTTACCCAGCTCTCAGAGAGGAGAGGAACCTTTCAATATCGTCTAACCATCTTGCTGCGTTCTCTTTCCCTCTCACACCTGAGGCTTTAGTCAACAGGCCCTCCCACCTGACAGTCGCCTGTCCCCTGCCTGCCCAAGGCTGCTCTCTGCCTCCCCTCCCAGAGCGGCAGCAAGCCCCTCGGCTGTCCTCGCTCAGCCCCTTCCTCGGCTGCAGATCACGCTCTGGCAGGGGAAGGAGGTAAGGTCTCCCTCACCTGAGCATGAACGCCACATTTTAGTAGTTCCCACACTCCCGAGAGCACATTCCTCAGGGCCTGGCACACAGTAGGTACTCGGGGAAGGCTTGCTATGTCATGCCCTTTATACACGGCAGTGACCTCAGTGGTGGTATTTATAGGACTGGGCTGTTGAAGGTCAATGTCACAAAAGGGAGAGGTGACCCCAGGTGGTGTGAAGGGTCACGTGGGTTCAGGGAAGGCTGACGGCTATGAACAGGTCAGAGGAGAGAGTTCGGGGATCTGTGCCATCCTGAAAACTCAAAGAGGCAAAGACCCACCAGAGCAGAACTTACTTCAGGTTAATCCTAAGGCCCAGGTGATGGGAGATTAACCAGACAAATGAAGCGTGGTGGTCAGAAAGGATGACTTTAGCTCCTCAGAGAAAGTAGACCCTGCCCATCAAGATTAATGTCTCCTGACCACTGAGTCTATTTGGGCCCTTCCTCTGTCATGTTTCTATTCGCTCATTCATCTTGCCTGCCCCGCCTTGGTGCGGATGAAAGCCAGGAGCTGGATGCACAAAGTGAGGATGCCTCCGAGAAGCTCCTCAGGCCCTCAGCCTGGCTGTGACTTTGAGCTGGTACATAACGTTGGATAACTAGCCTCACTGGTTAATTGACAGCAACCAGCAAAACTCCTCGGATGTGTCCTTTCCACCTCCCAGCTGTGGGGTCCAGTGAGATTGCGCATTAATAGACGCAAGGTGTGTTTGCATTCAGAGGGTGGGAGGCACAGTTTACCAACCACCATAAACAGGACAGGCCAGATAGCAAGGTGGGGGGCGGGGGAGTGGGTGGTGAAGGCACCATCTGCACAAGGAAACACGCATGGGAAGCGGAATTTCTCTAGAGGGGGGCTTCAGGACAGTAATTTGGCTGGAACTGGGGCTAGGGTATTTCTCCGGAAGCTGTGCTTTCACAGCAAGGGCACGGTTTTTCCTTAGCATCTTTGTTTAGAGTGGCCTGTGTATGAGTGGGGTCAGCAATGAGGCTGATAAAGGGCTGAAGCACCCCAAGCCCATCTTGGGATGACCGCAGAAACTCTGTTCTACTGAAAAACTTGGTGAGGCTGTAGAAATTACCCAGTAAATCAGTCCGTGTGGACAGCTGGAGTTAAATCAGGTGTGCCGACTGTCTTCTGAGAGCCTTGACAAATGGAAGAGCTGCCTTCCTCTCTCTTTAACTTTAAGCCTGGAGGACAAGACGGTGGCAGTGGGACAGATGCTTGGGACACCATCCCCCACCCACAAAGCAGTGTCCCCACGCGCAACATGCAACTGTAGGCTCTCTTGACCTGGAAGGTCTCTCCGGGCTCTGAGAGCTGGGATGGTGGTCTCTGCCCTGGCTCTGGGTGGTCAGGGCAGGCCCCCAGGCCAGAGGGTTCTGTGCAGCAGGTCTGGAGCACGGAGCTCACAGGGCCGCTGCCATGCAGAGGTTGCCTTGAAATTGTGCTTGCATGTGCTCCCTTTAAGACCGTGCTTCCTCTCCTGGCTTCCACAAGGGTCTCAAAGGCATCTCTGACCCCCACTGATGAAGACCCTGCTGCCTCTGCTCGCTCAGGTCTTCTCAGGGTTATCCAATCTCAACCAGCTGAACTATCAACTAATCTCTTCCAGGGGCCCAGGCTCTTCCTGGTGCGCGTGAGTCCTGCCTCGACTTCACCCCACTGACACCTGTTCAGGCTTCTGTGGGTGCAGAGAAGTGTTTCTCATTAATCTCTCTATAAAATGTCTCTCAGAGACTTGGGAAAGACACATTTTCCATGATTTAGTCTCCTCGTGGCCCCCTGCTGCTGTGGCCTCAGCGCATCTCCCTAGAGATAGAACCCGCCCACCCTCCCCTCGAGGTCTGCCTGCAGATGCGCCCGGAGCCCTCAGGAGAGGGTTACAGGGTTTTTCCTATCCTGTAGGTCCTGCACAATTCTCATTAAATTTATTTCTGGTCATTTGATGTCTGGGGATGCTATCATAGATGGGCATCATCTTCTCTTACATTTATCAACTGCTTATTTCTGATAAAATAGACTGATTATTTTTGTACTTAATTAGGTAATATGCACTTTACTCAGTTCTCATTCATTTCAATAGCTTTTTCATTGATTCCACTGGGTTTTTCAGGTAGATAATCATATTATAAGCAAAAATATATTTTAAAAATCTTATTTCCTCTTTTCTGGAATGTATTCTCTTTTTTTATTTCTATGTGCTTGTGTGTGTGTGTGAGAGAGAGACAGAGACAGAGAGAGAAACTTTCTTTTTCCACTCTCCAGAACAGTTAAATTACAGTGAATTATCTGTTCCTTGAATGACTGATAAACCTGGCCTGTAAAACTCTCTGGTCCCAGCCTCTTCACAGAGCTAGTTCTTTAACACTTTTCTTTGTTTTTTGAAGACTCTCTGATTTATTTGTATTTTCCAGATTCTCTTAAACCAGTTTAAATGCATTTTCCCTGAACATTATGAATTTTATGCAGTTTCCATATTTAGCAGAGTTGTTCATAGAAGTCTCTTTAAAATCTATAAATCCTCTTCATATTTGTGATTATGTTTTTATTCTCAATCCTATTTTCGTCTCATTTTTCCTTGATTGGATTTCTTGGTTTTGAATATTTTATTTGTCATTTCAGAGAACCCAATCTCATTTATTCAGTAATTCTGCTGACTGCGTATTTATACTTGTGATTTCTGTTCATTCCTTCCTCCCCCTTTCCTTATGTTTTCTTGTTTTTTGCTGACTTGTTGAGTTTAATGGTCAGAGTATTTGTTTTTATTTTTGTTTTACTTAATAAGAAAAACTTCTAAGATTATTACTGTAATAAGCAGTACAGCTTTGGCTGGTGCCCATAAGTTTTCCTATGTTGCTATCTCCTTATTTTTCCAGTAGTTTATACTTGAAATTGTGGTCTGTCTTTTCCTGAGTTACATAGAAATGTGTTTATTAAATTTCAAGTAGCTTCTCATTTAAAATTACGTTCTTTGTATATAGTTTGTTTGCAGTGCAATCGGAGAATATAGCCATTACAATCTGTTTAAGAATTTATTTAGATATTTTAGAGACCTAACAAATTATTCTTATTGTAAATATTCCATGGGCACTAGGGAAAAAAATCCAGCATTATCTCTGCAGAGTTTTATATATTACTATCAAAGTAACTTTATCAATAGACTTCTCTGACTTTGGCATATTAAGTGAGCAAAGAATAAAATATGGTACCAAATTAGAAAAATACAGCTATAATCTACCACTAATATTGTTTCTCTCCATTTATCTATGTTTCTAATAGCTTTTCAGTACATATTTTGATTTAGTGTTATCATGACAACAATAATAAGAACACCTAACACGTATGAGGTGCTTATGATATGGTAACACATGTGGTAAGCACACTGAATAATGCCTTAGCTTTTCCATTTTCACAACGAGGCTAAGGGCTTGTCTGCAGTGCACAAGGAGGCCTCTGACACAGTTAGGGCTGGCTAGGCTACACTGGACAGGAGAAAAATAACAGAGCTAAAGCAAGATGGAACTTTATTCCTTTCCCATGTTGGTCCAGAGCTGGTGTTCTGGGGGCTTCAGGCCACCAGCAAGTGCATGGGCTCCTTGTCTGTGTCCCGCCTCCCTCGGCATCTGGATCTGAACCCAGGACTGGCCGACTTGTGATTCAGGGCAGCTATCCTGCCTCCTTTAGCGGCCAGCAGGGAAACAGACGAAGGGCCTCTGACCGTTAAGGCCATCAAAGTCACCCCAACTATGCTCAATCCTAAACCCGTAAGGACCCTGGAAGTTAGGGGACGCTCACTCCTCTGTCAAGCTTTTGTTCCAGCTGAGAGCTGGTAACTCAGGCCCAGCGTGCCGGGGTATGCCGCAAGCTGCCCTCCAGGCATCATCCTCCAGTGCCCTGCTCTCTTTGAGCTCTGAACTCTTCTCTGGGAAGGCAGAAGGCACGTCCTCTTCCTTTCTGTCTCCTCTCTGTGCCCAACACTGCTGCTTAGCATGGCCGCCTCAGTGAGCTCCTGGGCGAGTGGGGAAGAGCCATGTGTTTGGCAGACAGCTTCCCTTTTGGTCCGGCTGTTTACCTCCTGTGACGTAGTACCCGCTTCCAGGGGATAACGGAGGGAAGAAGAGAAGAGAAATACACACACACACACAAATATCTCAATAAATTAGCCTGACACACAAGAAAGAGCTGCCAAGAAAACTTTGAAAAGAAAGAGGTATTTTTCCTAGGAATTTCAGGAATTATTACTGTGGTCCTTTGAGAGGAGCATCTTTTTTTCGTTATCTTTTCTAGTTCGTGATGGCTGGAGGTGAGGAAAGCTATTGGTGTGGTGATCTTTTTTCTTTAATCTCATACTGATTTCATGTACTAAGTCGACTATTCAGAGGCAATTTTGTCTTTTCTTTTTCAGTGTTGCACCTCTTACTTTTCGTTGTCTGGCTAGAACTTCAGAACAGCGCGAAGAATAGCAGTGAGTGCTAAAATCCTTGTTTTGTATCTGACTTAAACAGGAATGCTTCTAATAATTTACCGTTTAAAAAACGTTGCTGTAGCTCCTGATTTTTACTTTAACGAGGATAGTCCCTACTATACCTAGCTTGCCAGTAATTTTTACAAGAATGGGTATTAAAATCTATCATCCTTTGAAATGATGGTATTTTGTTTGTTTAATCTCTTAAGTCAGTTAATTACAAGATGGCTTTCTAATATTGAATCAGTCTTCCCCTGCTGAGTGAACCATGGGTGGTGAAAGCGTACTCCTTTTTTATGTTATTGTCAGAATACTGTCAGTGTCCTTTCTTTGAGGATCTTTGTGTTTCTGTTCGTAAGCAAGATTGACTGCTAATTTTTTCTTTTCTTTTCATTGATCTGTTGATTGTTTTAAAGCTCTGTATCTGGTTCGGTGTGAACTTAATCTAGGATCACAGAGTCAACTGAGGAGCTTTAAATTTCTATTTTTATGGTCTGGAACAGTTCATATGCTACAGTATCATTTTTATTCAGTGAAGATTGGTAGACCTTACCCATAAAGCCATCTGAGCCTGAGACATCTGTCGGGGTGGGTATGTGACTTCTCTTCGTTTTCTGTGATGGTTAGCAATGTGTGCAGGTAGTCCATCTTTGCTTGATTGATTTTCACCACTTAGGTTATCTTAAAAATTTGATTTAAATGTTTACATTTATTGGCATAACGTGGTGTATACATTATTCATCACTTTTAACAATATTCTCAGTATCTCTGTATCTTTCCCATTTTTTCTAATGTTGTTTACTTTTTTCCTCTATTTTTTTCTTCTTGGTTAGTCTTGTGAAAAATTTGCTTTCCGTCGGCTTATTAAGCAAGCTTTTTGGGTTTCTTTCATTTGTTTAAATTTCTGTTTTAGTAAATGTTCCCATTATCGTTATTAAATACTCTCATAGAATTTTGGGTTGTTTTTCATCCATTTTCTAGCTTCTTAAGTTTTAGGTTTACTTTTACTTTTCAGCCTTCTTTATTTTCAACTATGTGCGTTTAAGACTATACACATGCATGTGTGTACGCACACATCTTTACCTATAGTATTTTCGTGGGCATTCATTTTTAAAGAGTTTGTAATTTATCTGGACTTTCTTTTCATTCCAGGAGTTATTTACTAGCAGTAATAATACAATTAATAATAATATAATAATAACAGAAGGGTTAGTAACAGTTGCTGTTCTGACAAGTGAATAGGGTTTTGTTACTTGGTGATGCATTTTATTGTATTTTAGTAATGGAATATGGATCTATACTTTTATATTTTATAAAATGTTGATTTTCTTTGTGATAGTTTTTATGAAAGCACGAAATTTACTTCAAAATAAGTATTCTCTGCTTAATTTTGGGCACAATTTTGTGTGTGCATAAGGAAAGAGATTTAGATATAGATTAGAAATATCTATGAAGACAGATATAGATTAAATTTCTCACACATTTATTTCTTTCCTCTTTCTTTCTATTGGTGCAATAGTAAAATAACTGAAATAATAATAACACAAAGATAAAGAGAATAGGCGAGGAATCGACAGCGTGCATGGTATAGACTCAATCTTCCAAAGACAGCAGACAGAGCAGCCGTAAATGAGTCAAAGAGCCAAGGAGACTGAAACCTGTGTGCCAACAGTGGGGATGGCAGTGGAAACAAATTAACTTCCCCACAGGACTCGGGGAAGGTTTGGGATTTGGTGGCGCTAGTCACCAAGGTTGCACATCTGTACTAAGCAGTTAGAGGCCACCCCCCCATGCCTTTTCCAATCTCTTTGTCTTCCATGTGTAGCCAAGGATATATCCCATTCCCATCGCTACAGGAAATGGGAGTTTTATTACGTTTAGAATTGAGAGGCTCCAGATGTGGGGAAACCAGATGTAGTTGGGAGAGAAGGTGCTAAATTAGAAACAAAAATAATAAGAAAATCCAAATCCAGAAGGGTCACACCCCACATCTCTTCCCTGGCCCTATTCCCAGAGTATCAGCAACTTGGTGTGACCCCATCACCAGAGAAGATATTAAAGGATTACTTTCCTGGAGAAACCAAATGGCCACAAATAAAAAGGCTTAGGAGGTTTGTCGGTAGGGGGCTACACAACGGAAAGACAAAAAGCTGGCAGTCTGCTTGCAGCACAGCGGAGACCACAGGGGTGATCCGATGGGGCCACGTGGAGCTTCCCATAAGTTTAAGGTCCTGCTCGGAAATGCAAATGGAAAGCCAAAAAATCTCAATACTCTAGAGAAGACTCAGTGCGAAAGACACAGACCAAGACAAGGAGAGATACAAAAATACAGCCAATTAGCAAGCTGAAAAGAACTTAGAGGAATAGACAACAGATGGGAAGAGAGTAAAACAAATGGCAGAACAAAAGAGATAAAGAGATGAATAGTGGAAGAGAGGAGATGAGAAATCTTCTATCCAGGTTGAGTGTTGAGTCTGTCCAGGAATCCCCATACCTGACCTGTAGGAGGAAATTCTGGGGAGAACATCAATAAAGCAACAATAGTGACAAATTGCCAGACTTACTGGCTCCATGAAGCGTTCAGCAGAATGAACAACCCAACAGAAGACCTATGACAACCACATCATCACGAAATTTCAGAAAACCAGGGACAAAGAGTAGATCCTTAGAGCTTCAGAGAGGAGGAAAAAACAAACAAGCAGAACAAAACAGCTGTATGCAAAAGAGCAGGAGCTGAGACGGACATTCTTCTTCTCCCCTGTAACACTGTGAGCTCGGCGAGCAAGCTCCCAAAGGGCTGCCACAGGGACACCTGGGAACGGGGAGCGTAATATGCTTGGAAATATGTCTGAAGACTTGGGAAAATACTGACCGATATCTGACAGGCCTTTTGGAGCATTTAGGGAGAAATGGTCCTTAACACATAGGACACTAAGTAATTAGAAAATAAAACAATTGTCAATGACTAAAATCCCAAATGTTGTACAAAAAAATTATGGTATACTTCTTCTAGGCAGAAAACAATACGGTCATATTAATAGAAACATTAATTACTGATCTCGCTACGATGTAGACACATTGATCGGATGGAGGAAGCTTCCTCCATCAGTTTGGATGTGGGAGAGCAAAACACTGTCACCAATAAAATTAGAAATCAGTATATAGTATGTAACACTCATAAATCAGGAAATAACAATATAAGCATCAATTAGATATGGGTAAAATCTTGCAAAGCTGTTGCCTATGGAGAGCAGGAATAAGGGAAGAGGATGAGCAGCAGCAGAGCCCTTTAATAATACTTTATTTTTTTAATTATACAATTTGTCACTTTGGCAAAATATAAAATGTTTTTAAATAGTTGTGAACATGTGTATAGCTATATTTGTGATCAACTTTGTGAATGTGTTAATAACCACTCTTATCTAGACACGTGATGAATGACAAAGGAGTCACACCATTCATGGCAGTGGGACGGTCATTCCTAAAAATGGTGGTGAGGGCCGGCCCCGTGGCATAATGGTTAAGTTTGCATGTTCCGCTTCGGCAGCCCAGGGTTCACAGGTTAGGATCCTGGGTGCAGACCTAGCCCTGTTTGTCAAGCCCCCTGTGGCAGCATCCCACATAAAGTAGAGGAATATTGGCACAGAGGTTAGCTCAGCAACAATCTTCCTCAAGCAAAAAGAGGAAGACTGGCAACAGATGTTAGCTCAGAGGCAATCTTCGTCACAATAAAAAAAGATGATGAGTCAAATGGAGATATATGTGGATAAAAATGAGTCTTGACCCCTGTAATGGTTAACTTTATGTGTCAACTTCACTGGGCCATGGGGTACCCAGAGATTTGGTCAAACA
Source organism: Equus przewalskii (assembly GCF_037783145.1). Taxonomy (NCBI): domain Eukaryota; kingdom Metazoa; phylum Chordata; class Mammalia; order Perissodactyla; family Equidae; genus Equus; species Equus przewalskii. Next base: position 3,027,347 of record NC_091839.1, on the reverse strand, counting down.
TTATTCTGGGTGTGTCTGTGTGGGTGTTTCTGGACGAGATTAACATTTGAGTCAGGAGACTGAGTAAAACAGAGGGCCCTCCCCAATGTGGGGGGACCCAATCCAGTTTATTAGAGGCCTGAATAAAACAAAATACTGACTTTCTCAAGAATGAGAGAGAACACCTCCTGACTGACAGCCTTGAGCTGGGACACTCATCTGTCCTTCCTTTGGACTTGAATTGACACATGGCTCTTCTTGTGTTCTGAGCCTGCCGGCTTTCAGACTGGGCCTTGCGCCATCGGCTCCGCTGGTCCTCAGGTCTTCGGACTTGGACCGGAGCTACACCATTGGCTCTCTTGGGTCTCCAGCTTGGCAACTGCAGATCTTGGGACTTGTCAGCCTCCATCAGCATGTGAGGAATTCCTTATTTTATATGGATATAGATATAGATAGCCTACTGGTTCTGTCTTTCTGGAGAACCCTGACTAATACAACACCCCCTCACACAATACACAAAAATTAATTCAATATGGATCATTGAACTAAACATGATAACTAAAGCAAATCAAGTTTCTAAAAGAAAAAAAGGAAGACTTTAATTATCTTTGAATAGGTAAATATTTCTTTAAAAAGACCAAAAATGTTCTAACTGTAAAAGAAAAAATTAATATGTTAGACTTTAAAATTAAGAAATCATGCTCGTTAAAAGACACCATTAAAAGAATAAAAAGGCAAACCACAGACTTGGAAAAGATATTTCCAATACAAATATTCAACAGTGAGCTCGAATTCAGAGTATAAAAAGAACTCCTATAAATCAATAAGAAAAATTCCAATAACTCAATAGAAAAATAAAAAAGAAATGAATAGATAATTCACAAAAAAGGATTTTAAGAGCCAATAAACATATTGAAAAGTGTTTGTCATTAATTATCAGAAAAATACAAGTTAAAATTCAATAAGATGCTGCTACACACCCACCAGAAAGGCTAATATTAAAAAGATTCACATTACCAGCTGGTGGGAAGAATGTGGAACAGCTGAAATTTTCTTTAATTGTTAATAGGACTATAAAATGGCACAATCATTTTGAAAAACTGTTTAACAATACCTAGTAAAGTAAAATATATATATCTCCCATAAAATATATGAAAAATATATGTCATATATATATGACAGCATCTGTACTTATCAGTATATATAGTTCCCCCCAAAATGAGTGGTTATGTCCACCAGAATGTTTATAGCAGTGTACTTCATAAAAGCACCCCAATAGAAACACAGCAAGAGGTCTCCATAAACAGTAGAATGGATGAATACATGCGGTGGTGTATTTATGCAGTGGAATACTACTCAACAAGACAAAACAACATAGATGAACTCATAGACACAAAGTTAAGTGAAAAAAAAATCAGTGCAAAAGAGAACATACTGTATAAAATAGATATAAGGTCCCCAACTATTCTTGGGGAGATAATGACCAGGAGAGGGCCTGAGGGAGCTATTGCAGTGCTAAAAATGCTGTATATCTTTATGTAGGTGGAAATTATATGAGTGTATACACTGCAAAAGTGCATCAAGTTATACATTATGATTTGCGTGCTCTACTCTATGCAACCTCTTATACGTCAAAATTTAAGACCACAGGACCAAAAGCCGAAAGAAAAGAATAGACAACAGAAAGAGTCTCACAGATTATTCAGACAGTAGAATGAAAGTAACATTAGGTTGAGCCAAATGATACTGACAGTTTTTATGAAAACCAATAGAATAGTAGCAATTTCGTATAATTTAATCTAATGATGTTAATATGATTGAGAAAACAAGGAATTTGGAGAAAATAGATTAAAGTTAGAGAACATCACCAGAGAATTGGATTGTATATAAAATAAAAAGGAGAATCCATTGGAAGTTGCAAAAATTTAAAATACCTTAGGGTTAGCACTTGTTCCATGGATATAACTGATTATTAGAAGCAGCAGAAGCCAGGAGTAGTTTATTTGAAGAAAGGTCAATGGGTAATATCTAAACTAAGTACAAGTATTGAAAAGAATGGAAAGTATGGAAAAGAGCATTGAATACATGTGTGATATGTCATGTGAGCCACAGACAAAAGATCTATAATATGTGTGATCAGAATCCCAGAGTAGTGGCAGGGGGACAACAAGACGTGTAAGGCGATAATGGGGAAGTTTATAAAACTGATGAAAGACACATCCAAGGAGCTCTGCAAACCCCAGGTAGAATTAACACAAAGAAAATTGCACCCAGGCAAGTCATAGTAAGACTACCATAGACCAAATAATGAAAGAAAAGCTGAAAAGCAGTCAGAGATGGGAAAAAGCATTTACTTTGAAATGAGAAAAATGAAAGACTGACCACTGTCTTCCTGATGGAATGACAGAAGCCAAAAGACAAGAGAATGGCAACTTTAATGTGCTGAGATAAAATAAATTCCAACCTAGCATTTTATATCTAGGGAAAATATCCTCCAAAATGAAGGCAGAATGAAGATTGTTTCAGACAAACAAAAACAGAGAATTTTATTCCCAGAAAACCTGCACTAAAAGAGATACTAAAGAGAATTAATAATCAGGAAAAAAATTTTCTGCAAGGAATCATAGAAATACAACAAGGAATTAAAAGCAAAAACAAAAGGTAAACATATAGATGGATATAAATGCACATCGACTAATATTGACTGTATAAATGATAGTAATGGCTTGTGGAGTTTTCAACATGCAGAATTAAAATATATGATAAAATTGCAAAACTCAGACCAGGGTCAATAGAGTGAAAGTGTTTCACGTTTTGAACCTTGTCATGGAAGTGGAAAGGTAATAATTTGTATCAGATGGTAATACATCAAGGAATGATGTTATCCTCTCTAGGGTAACTGCTAGAAGGATGATAAAATTATAAATAACAAACAAGTTAATAAAGGAAAGAAAGAGAATTATGAAAAGTTTTTAGTTAATTCAAAAGGAGGTGAAAAAAGAGAGGCAAAGAAACAGAACAAGTGGGTCAAACAGAAAACTAGTAGTAAAATGGAGAACATAAAGACAAATAAATCAGTAATTACATTAAATATAAATGAGTAAATACTCCAGTTAACAAAGATTGTCACATTGGATATAAAGGCAAAATCTAACTCTACGCTGCTTGAAAAAAATCAGAGCTTTAAGCCTAAGAACACATAATTGCTAAAACTAAAAAAATGGGAAAAGATGTACTATGTAGACCCTAACCAAAGAAGGTGTCACTATACTATTACCAGTCAGTAGATTTTAAAGCAAGAAATGCTACTGGAAATAAAGACATTTTGTAGTGTTAAAGGGATTAATCCAAGGGATGGCATCACAGTTCTAAACGTAAATGCACACAGAAATCTAACTTCAAAATATAGAAGAAGCAAACATTGAGGGAATTAAAATTAGAAATAGAAAACATTAATAATTAGAGTGAAAGAATTTAACATACTCTTCTCAATTTAATGGGTGAATGATCTTTATAAATATTACAATTTTGTACTCACTTTTCATTGTTGAAATGAAACTAACTGGGTTATTTAAAATTGTTTTTTACATATTGTTATTTTGGAAGGTTTAACTTTTAGCACCATGTTCATAAGTAAGATTGGTCTGAAACTTTTCTGTGTTGTCCTTGTGTTGTTTTGATACACCTGTTGTGCCAGCCACGTAAAATGACTTGGAAATTGCATCCTTTTTGGTTTTCTGAAGGTGTTTGTGAAGGTTTTGGATTATTTGTTTTTCCATTGTTTGGGAGAATTTACCTATAAAATCATCTGTCTAGTGGTTTTTTTTGTAGGAAGATTTTTAAACTATTGATACAATTTATTTAGTGGTTACAGGACTATTGAAATTTAATATTTTTTCTTTGGTCAGATTAGTTGATTTTTCTAGGAATTTGTTCATTTCACTTAAATTTCCAATATATTGTCAGAAAGTTGAAAAAATAAACTCTTTTGTTTAAATTCCTGCTTGATGTGTAGTTTTTCATTTCCTTTTTCATTCCTAAAATTGTTTTATTTGTACTCTCTGCAAGTTTTTCCATGGTCCACCTTGCTGGAGTTGGTCTATTTTTATTAGTCTTTTAAAACAACCAAATATTAGATTTATTAAACCTAACACAAATTTATTTTTATTCTATTAAATTATATTTTATATTTAATATTTATCTCTTTTCTAATATAAATGATGTAAATTTCTCTTTGGATACAACTTTCTTGGCTTTTCATAAATTATGAGATTATACCACTATATGTAACTCATATGTAATGATATATAACTATATGTATAATTATATATAACTATGGTTATATATACTTATATATTTTATATATACATATGAGATTTTATATATAGTTGGTATAAAGTTAATTCTTGGAAATTTTTGCTTGTGTTTCATTTTCATAAATACTCCTGGTTGTGTTTCATTTTCATAAATATTCCATGTGTTTCTGAAAAGAATATCTTCTTTTTTAACATGTGTTATTTTATATTTATCCAATAATTCAGGTTTGTCAGCTGTTTGGTTCAAATTTTCTGCATGCTCCAATGATTTTTTTCTACTTGTTCTGTCCTTTACGGAGAGAGGTGAATCAAGATATCCTGCTTTGATTTACTGGATTCTCCTTTTAGTTGTGTCTATTGTTATTTGCATGTTGTAAAGCTATGGTGTTAGATTTATAGATGTTTAGAACACAATATGGGGTGATACATTTTGTATTCAATAATGTGTTTTGCCATAAAGTCCAGTTTTCTAATGTTGACATTGCTACACCAGCTCCCTTTTGATCTATTAGTGTGTATCTATTCTATCCTTTGTCACCCTTTTAAACTTTCTGGGTCTGAATGTTTTAAGTGGTCCTCTTGGAAAGAGCATTTTTTCTTAAAATGCAGCCTGAGAATCTTTGACATTTACTGAGAAAATTTAGTCCATTTATATTTATTGTGAAATTGGTATAATTGACATTATTTCTACCACTTAGCTTTCGCCCCCTTTTTTTTTCTCTCCTTTTATGTGTTATTAAATTTAGATAATTGGTTTGATCTTCTGTTTTCCTCTCCTCTAGTTGATTAGTATCTTTATCCTCTTCCAAAATAATACAACCACCTCAGAATATTTAGCACCCACCACAGATGTATGCTATTTTTCCCAATATTTTATTTCTGCTAAATTTGTACTGTACATTTTAGAAATCATAATATTTGTTTTAAATGATCATCATTTAATTAGATTTACCCACATGTTCAGTCATGTGCCACACAATGATATTTCAGTCAACAAGAGATCACGTACACAACGGTGGTCCCATAAGATTAGTACCCTTTACCCTAGGTGTGTAGTAGGCCATATCATCTAGGTTTGTGTGGGTACACTCTGATGTTCACACAGCAACAAAATTGCCTGACAACACATTTTTCAGACTGTATCCCCATCGTTAAGTGAGGCATGACTGTATATCATTTTCCTTGCTCGCTATTCTTTCCTACATCTCACAACGTTTTCCTGGGCTATGAAGAATGGCATTAAGAAGTTCCTTTTTAAGAGCTTTTTCTTTTTACACTCTACAAGTTATTGTTTGTTGCAATATGTATTAATCTCATCTTCATTCTTGCAAGATATCATTTTATACTCAGAAATACTAAGCTGGGAGTAATTCTTCTCATAATTTTAAAGCTATTTTTCCATTTTCTGACTTGTAGAATTGCTGTTATAAGTCAAATGCCACTGTAGTTATCATTCCAATGTATCATTGCTCTTTGTTTGCTGGTCACTTTTAAGGTTCTTTTTGTCTTGAGGGTTTTGCAGGTGTAAATTTATTCATATTCATTCTCTTCAAGAGTAGTTGAGTTTCCTGGATCTGATGATTGGTATTTGTTATCAAGTCTGAAAATTTGCATCCACTATGTCTTTGAATATTGTCTCTCCTCCAATTCTCTCAATATGTTTATTCAGGAAGCTGAAGAGACATATGTTAGACTATCACACACTATTCTATACACTTGCTTAATCTGTGCATTAGGTTTTTAATTCCTAGAAGTTCTATTAATTCTTTTCCAAGTAAAAAAGAATGGTAGTTAATGTTCCATAGTCATACTTTTGAAACTCTCCTTTATTTATTTAATCATAATGAATATAGTTTTAAATATTTTGACTTTGATCATTATAGTAGCTATTGGTTTTGCCTGACTGATGATTCTGTAGTTTGTTTTTTCTGCTAATTCTTGCTATGGTGGCTCATTTCCTCATGTGATTTGTAATTTTTGATTATGAGTTCTCTGGATACACGTCCTCTGGTATTTTATCTATTGGAGTTTTTAAAGACCTAAGTTTAAAGTGATTCTTCAAAAGAAGATTTCATTTAGTTCTTCTAGGAACATAAGAATATTGCCAACTTGAAACCACTTTAAATTTTCTTGGGGATTTTCAGGATACACTGGTAGTGTGAATTCCAGTCGCAAACTCATGTAATGATTTATATTAGAAATTCTTAGAAGAATTTTCCTTCTTTTTATTCTCTCCATCTAAAGCCAAAGACAGAAGGGTATTTCATTCCTCTGTAGGGTGTCTTTTTTCCCTAGTTCCCTTATAGAGCTGCTGGCTATATATAGCTGCCTCTGATCTGACCACCCACCTTGATCATGCCCAGATTTTGTGCTCTGCCCTGCTTAGGTGGCTTTTAAATATTCTACACTATATTTTTAAATCTGCTGTAGCAAAAGTTTTTCTCTGGACGTAGAGTCCACCATATTGCTGGAAAACATAGGTTCATTTCCATTGTTCTTTTACTCCTAATACTGCATAGCAGCATTATAAGGCAGCCTAATCTCTCTTCTATTGTAATTGACCCTCTCCTTTCTGGAGTTTTTCTTTGCCTTTGAAATAAAACTGTTTCACCAGAGTTATGTACAGGGATCAATCACTTTTCATTAACCTTGCAAATATCTAGCCATGTGAGTCTTCAGATTTATGTCTCTTTTTATCCAAAAGAGATTTATTCCATTATATCCTTGATAATTGATTCAGCTATATTTTCTGGTCTCTTTTTTTGGAATATTAAAGGTGTATGTTTTTTGCTCATCATTTTTTCCTGTATCTCAAATCTTTTTTGGAGGATTATGAATAATGGATATTTGGATATTTGAAAGAATATTTGGATATTTGTTTTGTCTCCTCTTTGTCTATCATCTTGACTCTTATAACGTCTATCTTTTTAGACTGAAAAGGAAACTCTGCCCCCTTAGAGCTTATTGTATTTGTTCTCTGTATCACTGGATTGATTTTCTTTGGTGTCACTTTTGCAATTTAATGCCTCTAATGTCATTTTTGGCTGTACTTTGGCTCTATTTGTTCTTTTACAGATTTTAGTAATTCAAGAACCTCCCATTCCATGTCAGTGTGTTTGCTCACTGTTATATCCGTCACCTCATTTTGCAGAGTTCACTTTTCTTTTTCTGAATTTAACTGAAAGCACATGGTAAATAATGCAGTATATTTTAACTGTGTTATAATTGCCATATTCTTCTGCTTAAATAATACACACTCTTTTTGTAGGTGCCATTTTTGGTTACATGATCTAAGCTAAAACAAGAAGTCTGCCCAAACAAGACTCCGGTTATTGGGTATATGCCCCTGAAAATGTGAATGAATTCTCCTCTGATCCCTCCCCGACCACCTGGATACTTATAAATCTGAAACTGGAAGGTGAGTTGACGTAGTTTGCAGTCTAGCTTAGTCATAATGCCACGGGAGAGGAATAGAGAGGATGGTAGGAGACAATCGTAGAAGGGAAATTTCAATTTGCTACAATTCACTCTCTGTGTTTGCTGAAGCCATCCATCAAGAACTGGCTTTCCATGTGAAGTTTTCCCTTTAGATCTGTGTCTACTTCCAGCACAGAATGCCATTTCATCTGGCCTATTTCCTGACCCCACAGTTCACTGCCCTGGGAAGGGCCATTGTCACCACAGAGAGTCTTTTAGACCTGGGGTTTTTGTATTTGCTGCTATTGTACTGACCCTTCAACCTCCCGGAGCAGTTACTTCCCAGAGTGTTGATCCATAAAAGCTAAAGAACAAGGAGCTCACATCAGACTCTCGGCCTCCCCATAGTTCTGTTCTCACCACTTAAAATGCAAACGTGTAGATGGATTCTGCCATGATCGCCTCCATTCCCAGGCCTCCTGCTGCTTTCTCAGAACAGAGGTGTGTGTTTCCTTCTGGTCGTCTTCACTTTTGAGCAGTCTGTGCTAGTGTTACTGGTAATTTCTTGCAGTTTCTGCCTATCCACAGCACATACTTCCCTGTTTTCCAGTGAAGGTATTGGTTTCTCACTCTTTGTAGAGTACTTTGGTCATTCGAGTCAGTATCTGGATGGAGGATGTCAAACATGTATCATTGGCTTCTTTTACCCAGAAATCTATCTTAATTAAGGCTTTGCAGATTTTTTGTGTGTTTAACAAATATTTCTACAGCACCCGTCATGTCAGGCACGTCCTAGACACTGGGATACATCAGTCAACAGAGCAGACAAATATCCCTAGTAGGGGAGACAGGTAAAAATAGTAGACATTGCTAATGGAAGTTACATAGTCCGTTAGAAGGTGGCATATGCCATAGAAAGAGAAGGGAGGAAGGGGCGGCCGTGCTGGGAGGGGTCAAGGGAAGCCTCCCAGAAAAAATAATACTTGATCAGAGGTGTTATAGCCGTCAGGGTTCTCCAGGGAAACAGAACCAATGGGAAATGTATAGATAATAGAGAGAGAAATTTCGTATGAGGGATGACTCACAGGGCCGCAGAGGCTGAGAAGTCTCCCAATTAACAAACTGCCAGCTGGAGGCCCAGGAAAGTGGGGGTGTAGTGTCAACCCAAGACCGAGGGCCTGAGAGACAGGAGAGGCAACGGTGTAAGTCCTCGCCTGAGACCAAAGCCCAGGAACCGGGAGCGCCTGTGTCCAAGGGCAGGAGAAGATGCTGGTCCCAGCTCCAGCAGAGAGAGCAAATTCTCCCTTCCTCTGTCTTTTGTTCTGCTGAGCCCTCAACAGACCAAAGGATGCCCAACCTCATGGTTGTGGGTGATCTTCTTTACTGAGTCTACCAATTCAAATACCAGTCTCGTCTGGAAACGCCCTCACAGGCACATCAAGAAATGGTGTTTTACCAGCTGTCTGTCAAGCTGATACGTAAAATTAACCATCACAAGTGTGAAGGTGGTGAGAGAGCTGGCTGCCTGGGTCTCAGAGGGAAGACTGTACCAGCACAGAGATGAGCCAGTGTGGATGCTCTGAATCAGGGCTGAAGCTGGGACATTCGAGGACCAGGCAGAAGGCCAGTGCAGCTGGAGCAGACAGAGCAAGGGGGGAAAGGAGAGTGAATGACGGAACAAAGTGGAAACGTGGAGCCCGTTACACAGGGTCTTGTATTTATGTTGAGATACAAGGGTTTCAGTTGTTGCTTGACTAGAAATGGAAAGCCAAGGGAGAGTTTCAGAGAGAGGTCAGCCGTGACCTACTCTATACTTTAGAGGACCACTTTAGCTGCTGCATTGACCACAGAATTCCTACGATGCAATCCGAATTCCTGAAAGCCAGCTGATGGCCCTGAGGTCACTGACTTGATTTTAGACTGTGGCGCTCACCCAGGCTGCCCATGAGAATCACCTAGGGAGCTTTTAAAATCCCACTGCCAAGTCCGCACCCGAGACCAATTAAATCAGAGCTTCTGCAGTGTGTCCCATGCATCGGTGCTTTTCAAAACTCCCCAGGGGCCTCCACTGTGCAGCCAAAGTTGTGCACTGTTTTCCATAACAAGAGGGCCCCCTGGCCCCCCCCCCACCCCCAGCTGTGGGTCTGAGGGCAGGGTCCACGCCTTTTATTTGGTTGCATCTGTGGCCCGCGTTTAGCATGCAACACAGATAAGTTAATCCACGGAATTTTAATTTCACTGAAATGGGAGCCCAGAATATTGATGGAAGCATGTGGTCTTCCAATTCCAGCCCAGAGCTCAGAAAGACAGAGGCTTCTGTGGGGTTCCCAAGAATGATTTTGAACAGACAATTCTCTACTGATTTAAGAAAGAAAGGAAAAACAAAACAAAACGACTTCTCAGGTGTGGAAGAGCAGCCCTTCAGTTCTCCGAGAAAACACAACTTTCTACCTTGGGCATGAGTCTGCTGGAGGCGATGACGCTGAAGGCCCTGTGATTGGTCTCAGCTAAGAAGCCAAGAGACCTTGGTGCAGGACAGGGCTGTGGGCTTCCTCGGTTTCCCCTATGGGCTCCATCATGCCTTCAGTAGGGACTCATTTCCTCTGAGGGGCCAAGGTCCATCCACCCCAGCCCAAGAGAGCTCCCAGCCGCTGCCACCACCTGCTCCCCACTGCCACTTTATTGTGAAATCGAGGGTTAGGTCATCCTGTTGGGTTCATCCCACGGTCAGGCTCATTTCCCAGGAATGTGGTCCCTCTGCAGAGGTCTTTCACAGCCCACAGGGATGATGCTCATCCTCATCAGCTCTGCACATTGGCCAAGGCTTCTGTGTTCAGGATGTAGAGAAGAATTGTGGTCCCGACACATGGCCAAGAGAGCCACTTCCAGACCACAGGGACGGGCTGGCCTATGCCTGCACTGTCCAATACGGAGCCACTGGCCACATGTGGCTACTGAGCACTTGAAACACGGCTAGGGCAACTAAGAAACTGGATTTTTAACTTTACTTCATTATTTAATTTAAATTCAAATTAAATGACTGTTACTTGACTCAGTTATTGAAAAACTTTTAAGTGTGTTTAAATATGTTTGGAACAGCTCACATATTTGAAATTTGAATCTACTTTTTCAACTGTAAATTTTATGAAATCTAAATACAGATCAAGAAAAATGTAGTATTAAAATTGAGATATGCTGTGAGTGTAACCTACACACCAGATTTTGAAGATTTTACAAAACATAGAATATAAATTATCTCATTAACACTTTTATAGTTGTGTGCCACATAATGACGTTTTGGTCAACAATCAACTGTATATATGATGGTGGTCCCATAAGATTATAATGGAGCTGAAAAATTCCTGTTGCCTGGTGACATCATAGCTGTTGTAGTGTCATAACGCAAGGCATTACTCGCGTGTTTGTGGTGATGCTGATGTAAACAAACCTACTGCATTGTCAGTCGTATAAAAGTATAGCACATACAGTTTCGTACAGTACATAATATTTGATAATGATAACCTATGACTACGTCACTGGTTTATGTATTTACTACACTTTTAATCAGTTTTTTAGAGTGTACTCTTTCTGTTTATAAAAAAAAGCTTACTGTAAAACAGTATGCCGTGTTACGCCAGCAGCAGCCTCATACATCTCGTTTACCTCATCTCTTAATTGCATCCTTTTCTCTTGTGCTTGATTTAATCTCGTGTTGTTTTGTTCATTGTGCCCTCCAAGTGTACAAAATCTACTGCCAATGTTGCCAGTGAGAGGCTACATCCAGTGATTGACCTGGAAACAAAATTAAAAGTGATTAAGGACTACAAAGGTGGAGAATTAGTGATGGGTATTGCTCGCCAGTCAGGCGTGTCCCATCCACCATTGCTACAATCTTGAAGAATAAGAACAAAGTGACAGAAACTGTTAAAGAATGTGCTTCATTGAAGGCAAGAAGACTAACAAAAATTCCAGAAGGGCCTATATGAGACATGGAGTAGCTTGTAATGACTTGGATTGAAGACCAGACACAAAAGCGAATCCGTCTCAGTACCATGACAATCATGGGCAAAGCAAAACGTTTGTTTGCGATGTTGAAAGAGAAAGCTGGACCCGACCAGCATGTTGAGCTTACTGCTAGCTCTTTGTGGTTTAAACAACTCCTCATTCGTTACATAATGTGGAAGTGAGTGGTGAGTCCGCGAGCGCTGATGTGAAGGCAGCCGGAGAATTTTTGGAAACTCTAGATAAGCTGACGATGGAGGAAAATTACTTGCCAGAGAAAATATTCAATATGGATGAAAGCTCTCTATTCTGGAAACAAATGCCTGGAAAGACTTTCAGCCATGAGGAGGCCAGGTCAATGCCAGGTCTCAAGGCTTTTAAGGACAGGATAGCAGTCTTGCTTGGGGGCAGTGTTGCAAGCTACAAATTGAAACCCTTTGTGCTCTGGCACAGTGAGAACCCCAGGGCCTTCAAGCATATCAGTAAGCACACACCTCCAGTGTACTACAGGAGTGATAAGAAGCTGTGGATGACCCAGATCCTCTTCCAAGATGCCCTCCTGAGTTGCTCTGCCAGCAGAATGGAGAAGTAGTGTTTGAAGAATAACATACCTTTCAAGATTTTGTTTATTGTTGATCATCCCAATATTAAAGCAGTGTTTGTCCCTCCAAGCACCACCTCTTGGATCCAACCAATGGATTAAGGAGTTATAGCATCTTTTATGGCCCACTAACTGAGGGGGATCTTTGCCCAGGCTACTGCTGGAACTGAGGAAGGAGCTGAGAAGACACTCATGCAATTCTGGAAGGATCACGGCATCTATGGCTGCATCAAGGACCTTGCTTGGGGTGATGTCACCAAGGAGTGTATGAATGGCATCTGGAAGAAGACACTCAAGAGGTTCGTCCATGACTTCAAAGGATTTGCCAAGGATGAGGAGGTTGCGAAAATCAACAAGGCTGTGGCTGAGATGGCAAACAGCTTTACCCTGGGTGTGCATGAGGATGACATCGAGGAGCTCCTAGAGGTGGTTCCTGAGGAATCGACTGATGAGGAGTTCTTGGAACTGGAACAGGAACTCATAACTGAAGAATAAGCAAGAGAAAAAGAAACTACAGGCAAAGAAAAAGAAGAATCCGCAAGAAAATTCACAGTAAAGGGTTTAGCTGAAGCTTTTGCAGACCTCAACAAGCTCCTTAAAAAGTCTGAAAACATGGACCCAGCACCAAAATGTTTTCATTCTACAGAAGGAGGTTCATGGTGCATTATCTGCCTACAGGAAAATCTATGATGAAACAAAGGAACAAACCAAACCAACCGCCATGGATGTATTTCTGAAAAGAGTGACCCCTCCTCTAAGAAGAGCCTCAGGCAGGTCCTTCAGGAGGTGTTCCAGAAGAAGTCATCATTATGACGGGAGACTACAGCTCCATGCATGTTATTGCCCCTGAAGACCTTCCGGTGGGACCAGATGTGGAGGTGGAAGACTGATATTGAAGATCCTGACTCTGCGTAGGCCTAGGCTAATGTGTGTGTTTTGTGTCTTAGTTTTTAACAAAAACATTTAAAAAGTAAAGAGAAATGGGGCTGGCCCCGTGACCGAGTGGTTAAGTTCACGCGCTCCGCTGCAGGCGGCCCAGTGTTTCGTTGGTTTGAATCCTGGGCGCGGACATGGCACTGCTCGTCAGACCACGCTGAGGCGGTGTCCCACATGCCACAACTAAAAGAACCCACAAAGAAGAATGTACAACTATGTACTGGGGGGGGCTTTGGGGAGAAAAAGGAAAAAAAATTTAAAAAAATAAAAGAAAAAAACAAAAAAAAGTAAAAAGAAATTAAAATAGAAAAAAGCTTATAGAATAAAGATCTAAAGAAAGGAAATATTTTTATATAGTTGTACAACGTGTTTGTGTTTTAAGCTAAGGATTACTACAAAAGAGTCAAAAAGTTTGTATAGTAAAAACGTTACAGTGAGGTAAGGTTAATTTACTATTGAAGAAAGACATTTTTTTAATAAATTTAGTGTAGCCTAAGTGGACAGCGTTTATAAAGTCTACAGTAGTATCCAGTGATGTCCTAGGCTTTCACATTCGCTCAGCAAGCGCTCACTGACTCACCCAGAGCAACTTCCAGTCCTGTAAGCTCTACTCGTGGTACGTGCCCTGTACAGATGCGCCATTTTTTTAAAATCTTTTATACTGTATTCTTACTGTACCTTTTTAATGTATCGATACACAAATACTTACCATTGTGTGTGCCCATAGCATCCAGTGCAGTAAAATACTGTACAGGTGTCCAGCCTAAGAGCAATAGGCGGTGCCATGGAGCCCAGCTGTGTCACAGGCTATCACGTAGGTCTGTATAAGTACGTTCACACAATGATGAAACCGCCCAACAACACATTTCTCTGAATGTATTCCTGTCCTTAAGTGATGCAGGATTGTATACTGATTATATGTTGAGATGATAATAGTTTTGGTATGTTGGGTTAAATAAACATATTATTAAAATTAATTTCACCTGTTTCTTTTTCCGTTTTCATTGCGGCTACCGGAAAATCTAAAATCACATACGAGGCTCACATTATATTTCTCTCAGACAGCCTCAGCCTCTGCCCAGGGCGGAGGAGGACCCACCATCCCTAAGCAGATGGGGTATGGTCTAAGAGGGTATTCCAGACCATGAAGGAGCCAGTTCAGAGCTAAGGAATTTCTTCTCCAGATACGAATTCCTGCTCGCTCCTTGCCCTCCTCTCTAAATGAGTCCTGTTGGTTTCAAATGCACATGGTGGTGGGGTTGGTCCCCTCCAGCACAGCGTCTGCATCAGGGTGTCGGGAAACAAGAACTGCCATCTACGGGGCTCCTACTCCCGACCCCATGTGGGTCCTATAAATTCATATTGCTGTTGATTAATGCTTTACTTGGACCATTTAAAAAATATTCTGGAAAGATATTTAAATAGTACGTAAGCCTATAGAGTAAAACTTAAAAGACACCCTTTACAAATACACCCTGTATCTTTAATTCTATTACACGAATGCTAAAATTTTCACTGCACTGACCTGAGAGTCACTTTTTTGAGTTACTGTTACAGTAGATTCTGTCCTGTCAAGTCAAATAGAGCCTCATTATTCTTTTTACCAGCCATGTAGCATTCCATCATATGGATATACTCGGTTTTATTCCAATTAATAGACATTTAATTTCCCATCTTCTTTCATATTACAAATAATGCATAGCGAACATTCTTTTACTTACATCTTTTTAAACACGTTTGACTCTTACTTTAGGATTCCTAAAAGTGAAACCGTGGGCCAAATATTAGTCATATTTTTATTTTGATAGATAGTGCCAAGTCACTCTCCAAAAATGTATTACCAATTTATGTCCGACTGACAATAAAGTGCCTATTTACCCACATCCCCACCAACATTTTATCAGTCTTTTCTTTTCCCATTCAAACAGGTGTTTATTGGTCTTTGAGAACATATTTCCCAGGTTTCTAGTGAAACGGAGGGACTCTGCTTGAGCGTATCGGCCAGGCGTAAACAGCACGTGGATCGTTTCTTACACTCTTCACCCATCTTCCTTTTAGATAGTCTTTTTCTGTATAGAAGCTCTGTATATATTTGGATATTAAACTTTCGGTAAGGTAAACTTAGCATTTTATCTCAACCTGCCACCTTTCCTTTTCTTTTCTTAACTTACTTTTTAGTTGAAGAATACACACATGCAGAAAAGTACGTAAGTGAAAGCATAGAAATCAATCAGTTATCACAAAGCCAGCACATCCACGTCACCACAGCCAAGATGAAGAAACAGAACATTTTAATACCCGAGGAGCGCCTCTCTCACCCTCCCAATTACTACCACCTTCCTCCACCCAAAGGCAATGACTTCAAAGCAACAATAACTATCAAAAGATGAGTTTTGGCTTTAAAAAATTTGCACGAAAGAACCATACACCGTCTATTTTTCTGTGTCTAGCTCTTTGTTGCTGTTGGTCAATATCACGTTTGTGAGATTCATCCACATGGTGCCATGTGCCTGGCATTTATTTATTGTTGTTGCTGTGTAGTGTTGCATTTAATAAGTATACTATATTCCCAATTCTAGCGTTGATGGATATCTGGGTTGGGTTGGTTTTTTTTTTAGAATTTGGCTTTTATAAATAATGCCACTATGAACGTTCTTGTTCATGTCTTTTAGTGTATGTTTATAAGCATTTCAGTTGAGTATATACCAAAGGATGGACTTGCCAGATCAGAGCATAGATAATGTCGGTTTTTCAAAGGAGTTGCCTCAGTTTACAGACTCATCAGCGATATAAGAGCTTTGGTCGTTCCTCAGCATCTTCAGCAACACTTAGTATTGTGAGTCATTTTAATTTTAACCATTCCCATGGGTATAGAGTGGGGTTGCATTTGGTTTGAATTTGTATTTCTCAAATGAGTAATGCAGCCGAGCCTTTTTTCCTATGTTAATTTTGCCATTTGGACATCCCCTGCTATGAGGTGCCTGTTTGAGTGTCTGTCTCATTTTTCCATTGAGTTATTTATCAGCCAGGGTCCAGTTAGAAGAAAGATACCACACCCAATAATTTGAACAGAGAAAATTTATTGTAAGTAGTGTTGAGTAAGTGGTGGCTGACAACTGGAAGGCGTGAAGGAGAACTCTAAGGTGTATCTCATTAGCAACTACAGAAAGCCACCGCCCCTAGGGCCCAGGGGAAAAGGAACAGGAAGAAATCTGCAGCTTAGAAAAGAGGCTCCTCAAGGCTGAGATTCAGACCTCCAAGATGATGTGGTTGCTGCAGGAATATGACTTGTGCCTCTGCCGTAAAAATGAAGTTGCTAGGACTACCTCAGAACCTAGAGAGCAGGGCACCACCACGGGGATGTTGCAAGAGCCCGCCACCTTCTGGTTGCTCAACTCACCAGGGGCAACGGGGAAATCTAGGAGAAAAAAGACCCTAACACCTCCTCCATCCTTGCCATCTCCTTCAGCGCCCCTGATTGGCAGAGCCTGATGTAGAGCCAGCTGGCAAAGCAGAAATGAGGTTTGCAGAGTCCAGCTCGAGTGTTACAAAGTAGAGGAAAATCGGGTGAATTTGTAGCCAAGAGGCAATAAGTTAATAACTGACACTTACTGTTTTATTCAATTGTATATCATTTTGTATAGATTTGTAAGACTTCTTTATATATTCTGGCGACAAGTTGTTTACTGGTTATTTGTGTTGCAAATACATTCTTCCACTCCGTGATTTATCTTTTAGCCTTTTTATGATGTCTTTGAAAGAACAAACGCTTTTAACTTTAATGTAGTTCAATTTATCCATCTTTTTTATGCTAGTATGTTTGATGTCTTATTTAAGAAGTCTTTGCTGCCCTCAGGCTCTAGGAATATTCTCCAGTGTTTTACTTAGAAGCTTGATTGTTTTCTTTTCACATGGAGATTTACAGTCTGCCTGGCTGGTGTGAGGTAGGGAGGCTGTCAAGTTTCTTTATTCAGTTGACTCAGCAGTATTTCGTAAGAAGGGCCTCCTTTCCCCACTGCAGTGTGTGCTTTCCATGGGTCAAGTGTCCACGTTTACCTGACTCTCTCTGGCCTCTCTCCCGTTGCGTTGGCCTATTTGTCCAGCCTTGAACTTGTACCACAGTCTTAACAATAACTCTGTCTTCCCACCTTCTTCTTCTTAAGGAGGGTCTCGATTATTCTTGGCCCTCTACATTTTCATTAAAATGTCAGTCAGCTTGTCAACTTCCTCAAAACAAAAAATCCTGGTATTTGTATTGGGTTGCATTAAATATATAGATCATCTGGAGAGAATTGGTATAACTAAAATATTGAGTCCTCCAACCTACAAACACAGCATACAGGTCCATTTATGTAAATCTTCTTTATTCTTAATAATATTTTATATTTTTCTGGGTAGAGGCCTGATGCACCTTTCATTAGATTTATGCTTAGGATGTGGAAATTTAATGCTATTGCCAATAATTTCTTTCATTTTTAATTTCTGTCCATGACTGGCAAATTACTAATAAATATAAATAACTGTATTTGTGGTGATTTTTAAATTTCTCCATAGTAAAATCTGATTATTCTTTCGTTGTTTTTGTTTCTGGATTTTCTCTCTTGCTTTGGAAGGTCTTTCTTACCCAAGCCTGTAAAAAAACATTCTCCATTTGATTCTTCTGCTTTTAGAGTTTTGTTTTTAACTGTGTAGATTTCTAACCCACGTGCATTTAGCTTTATTAATGAAATTCAGATCTTGTTTTATTTTTATAGTACTCTGAATTTTCGCATACATATATAAGTCAGCGTCTAGGCTCTCTATTCTTTTTCATTGATATATGTCGTCCTATGTAATAATACAGTATAATTCTATCTTTCAAATATACTTTAATTACTCTGTTTAATGGTATACTGTGATAACATAAACCCCTGATTATTTTTTCCCAAAATTCTTCTGCCAATTCTGGAATATTTTATTTTTCATTTAAAAATTAGAATAACTTTGTCAGATTTATGTATCGAGTTGTTGGTTACAAATGAATTAATTTATTTGGGAAGAACTGAGGTGTTCAGAGTGTCAAGCCTCACCCAGCAAGAACGTAATATGCCAATTCATTCATTAGGGCTTCCTAAAGTCATAGGTCTTTAGGTTTATTTCTCATCAAGTTTTACATTTTAAATTAAGTTTTAAACAAGTAACATGATCTAAAAATTAAAATTTATGTAAAAAGGTACACTCAGAATGTCTCACTCCCATCTCAGCCTCTTCACCCACAAGAAATTATTTTTATTAGTTTCTTGTTTATCCTCATAATGTTTCTTTAAGCAAAAAGAAACAAGTACAGATATATCTTTTGACCCCTTCACCTCTCTTACAAAAAAACAGCTTCCTGTGCACATTAGGTTTTGTCATTTCGTAATATTCATATGGCTTCCTCGTTCCTCTCCCAGCTGCATTCTGTTCCATTTGTGTGGCTATAATGTTGTCTATTTAAACGAGCCCCTCACAAACAGACCCTGTACTGTTTCAGTGAAGCTGTTGGTCCTCTGGAAAAGTTTATTTTCCATTTTGATAAGTATTACCAAATTGCCCTCCACGAGGTGACATTATTTTGCCCTGAACCAGCAATACAACCTCCCCAACAGTGAGTGTTCCGGAATTGTTGGTCTTTCTGATCTGACAGGTTAAAATTGGTGTCTCTTTGTAGCCTCATTTGCATTTCTTTTGTTACGAGTGAATTTGAGCATCTTTTCCTATGTTTCGGGGTCACTGTGACTCGTTTTCTGCCTATGATCACTACGTCTGTTGTCCAGATCCGTTTTCTACTGAGCTTCATACGGGCTTTGTTTCTGGGAACATTGTGTCCTGTGGTCCTCACAACTACCCTGCTTGGTGGTGCTCAGAACATCCGTTTTGCAGACCAGGAGGGGCAGGCTCAGAGGGTTTTGGCAACTTGTCCAAGATCACACAGCTAACTAGGACGCAGAGCTGGGATGCTAATCTATTTTCCTCTGACTGCAGAGCCCCCTTTCCATGATGTCACCCTGACCCTCAGCAGGGCAACCCTGTCTGATGTCTGCGTCCCACTGCAGGACCCCAGGACCAGAGTCAGGCGGCCTCTGCTCGTGCGTCTCTGGCGACAGGGCCCAAGCAGCCCATGCTGTTCTCTTTCTTTCTTTCTTTGTTTTTCTCTATGTGATAAAATTTACCATTTTAACTTTCTGTATACAGTTCCGGGGCATTGAATGCATTCACGTTGTCGTGCGACCGTCACCACCATCCATCTCCAGAACTTTGTCGTCATCCCAAGCCGAAACTCCAGCCCCACTAAACAACTCCCGTTGCCCTCCTCCAGCCCCTGCTTTTGTGAATTTGACTACTCTCAGTACCTCGTATAAGTGGAATCATACAAATCTGTCCCTTTGTAACTGATTTATTTCAGTTAACATGGTGTGTTCAAGATTCATTCCTGTTGTGGCATGTGTCAGAATAACATTTTACTGTATTTAGACCACACTCCATCTATCCGTTCATCTGCTGATGGACACGGGTTGTGTCCACTTTTAGGCTAGTGTGGACAGTGCTGCAGTGAACATGGGTGTGCAGGCGAAATGTCTGCTCCAGTCCCTGCTTCTGATTCTCTGGAGTACGTACTCAGCAGTGGAAACGCTGCATCATGGGGTAATTCTGTGTTTAATTTGGGGGGAATGTCCATACTCACCCCTCTTTGGACTCTATTATTTCCACGGCACTAAGCTGCCCTCCAAGCCCCAGCCACGTGCCAGAGAAGCTCCAGCTGCATTCTCAGAATTCTCCCAGATCCAGCCATCCGCGGGGAAGGCTTTGGAGTCCTTGGACCTTGGGAGGAAGCCAAGGCTGTGATCACCTCGCTGGTCTTGCTCTGGCCATCAGGGAAAATTCAGATCCTTCACGTACGTTCTCTCTCAGGTACAAAGCTGTACTCTTGACACTCACATGCTGGGGCAGGTGTCTGTAGCTTTGCCCACTGGGCATTCGCATCTCCATCTTCTGGGAAAGTATTAGGCTTGCCCCTTGGGGAAGTCCCCTTGTGGCATCAGACTCAGTCTTGAGGGGACTGCCAGCCAAAGAACCTCGCTCTTCCATAGCCAAGGGCCAGGCGCCACTGATGCATTCTGGCTTTCTCCCTCCCTCCCTCTCTCTCTCCTCATGTCTCTCTCTCTGCCTGTCTCTCCCTCCCCCTCTCTCTCCCCCTCTCCCTCCCTCCCTCTCTCTCTCTCTCTCTCTCTCTCTCTCTCTCTCTGTCGCTCTCTATCTTCCCTTCTCTAAAGACAACACTTGATATTCATCTCACACCTGCAGAGGTTCCCTGAAACAGCTGCCTATTATCTCCTGTCACTTGGATCCCAAATTTTCCTATCCTTCTCACTTTCTTCCATCTTTCCTGTGATTCTCCCAATAAACCCCCCCTTTTTGTGTGTGAGGAAGATTTGCCCTGAACTAACATCCATTACCAATCCTCCTCTTTTTCTGCTTGAGGAAGATTGTCCCTGAGCTAAAATCAGTGCCCATCTTCCTCTACTTTGTGTGTGGGACCCCACCACAGCATCGCTTGACGGGCTGTGCTAGGTCCACATTGGGATCCCAACCTTCGAACCTCAGGCAGCCTAAGTGGACTGCACAGAACTTTAACCACTCAGCCATGGGGCCAGCCCCCAAACCCCCATTTTTACATAAGATAGCCAAGAAGCTGGCACACATCAAACTCCCAGCCAGAAGGGAAGAGAAAGGCCCCCATCCCTTTGCTCAAATGCTATCCTGCAGGGCACAGCTCTGTGCTCTTTGCAGCTCCAGCAGCCACTTCTCCTCACACTCTGACTGTGCGATGAGCAGAGCTGCCAACAGACATGCCGTTCCCCGCTCTGAGCCAAGAGAGGGCACCTGCACTGTTTCCCAATGGTAAGACCCGCCCCGCCTCCTCTGTTGGGCAAGCTGTGGTAAATGTTTATGGAATTGACTTGTGGAGAGGTGGGCGAGATCCTACGCAATTTGGGTTTTCCTCTGTCCAAACAGACAGTCAACTAGATAATTAACTGATTCAAGAAGTGGAGGATTGACAGCAATTTTGAAAAGCACATAAACCAACAGAAGCCAGGCTCAGATGAATGCAAAGGGAACAAGTTTTGCTGAATGCTTCCCAAGGAATTACAAGGAGGATGTTTAAAATAAGTCTAGAAAGTTCTCTACTGCCATGCCAAGACCCAGCCCTTTGCATCATCTGAAAGACAATTGATTCTGAATGGAGCTTTTGGCCATGTCAGTGTGCCCACCCATTAGACAATAAATGTATTACAACAGACTTGATTGTGGAACGACAGGTTGTAGGGGAATTACCAGAGATATGACATGGGAAAGGCTGAGCACTGAATGTAGGCCACCGAAAAGGGACCAGGAAGAGGTGATCTTCATGGTTCTTACCATCACTACGGAAATTCACTAGAGGATGCTCAACAAGGGGGACTAAGGAAAGGCCAGCGCAAGCCAGCCAGTGCACCCAGGCGAGAGGTGGTGGCCAGCAATGTTCTGATGGCACTGCTGCCTTCTCCCAGACTGTTCTGGAAGCAGACCAGGAGCTCCAGGCCTCGGCTTCCAGCTCTGACACCAGTCACCCTAGACGGCTTCCTGGAAGAATGAGGCATACTAAGGGCTTGAACAATAAGACTGACCCAGCATGACCATGAGGGTGAAAGTAAAGAGACCCCAAGGTTGGGGCTGTGTGCACACAGCATGATGTGGTGTGGGGGCACTGGGGTTGGGCCCATGTGGACTGGCCTAAATCCTAGCTCTGTGTTGGTTTCAACACCTTAGAGAAGTCACTCAGCCCCTCTGAATGTCAGTTTCCTTCTCTAAAACCAGGGATAAAATACATGCCCCAAAGAGTTATGAGGACGACTCAATGAGACAGCATATTTTAAAGCCCTTGATAGAGCCTGGCATACAGAAATTGCTTGACATGGGGCCGGCCCGGTGGAGCAGCAAAGTTCCCACGTTCCACTTCTCGGCGGCCCAGGGTTCGCCGGTTCAGACATAGCACCGCTTGGCGCGCCACGCTGTGGTAGGCGTCCCACATACAAAGTAGAGGAAGATGGGCACGGATGTTAGCTCAGGGCCAGGCTTCCTCAGCAAAAAGAGGAGGACTGGCAGTAGTTAGCTCAGGGCTAATCTTCCTCAACAAAAAAAAAAAAAAAGAAAGAAAGAAAGAAATGGCTTGACAAACGTTGGCCCTACTCTTCCCTCATTTGGCAGCTCTGTGGCCTGGGCCTTGTACCCACTGAGTCCAGTGTTTAAAGTCTCACTCTGGTGAGTGAGGTCTGGGACTTAGAGAGAACAGCCCAGATCTGAGGCTGAAGTGACAAGATCGAGCTCATTGGGCCTCACAGTTCTTACCTTGGCTGGGTCTCCCCTAGAAGGGCAGCCCAGGTGACTGGTAGCCCCTAGGCCAGGGACCAGGGACAGAGGTGGCAGGGAGGGTCAGTGGCAGCCTCACTTTCCTTAGGGAGGGCCCCACAGAGACCAGGCCTGGCAGGCATCTCAGAACTGAGCCGCTCGGAGAGCTGCTCCCCGGCTCCCGTCTCAAGTCACCTGTAATGGTTAACTTTACTTGTCAACTTGTCTGGGCCAAGGGGTGCCCAGATGGCTGGAAAAACAGTATTTCCAGGTGTGTCCGCAAGGGTGTTTCTGGAGGAGATTAGCACTTGAATCAGCAAACTGAGTAAAGATCACCCTTCCCAGGGCGTCATCCACTCCCTTGAAGGCCTGGACAGAACAAGGAGGTGGAGGAAGGGAGAATTTGCTCTCTCGGCTCGGACATGCATCCTCCCCTGCACTTGGGCATCAGCACTCCTGGTCCTCCGGCCTCTGGACTCAGACCGAGACTCGCGTCATAGACTCCCCTGGCTCTCAGGCCTTTGGGCTTGGACTGGAACTGCACCACTCGCCTCCCAGGGCCTCCAGCTTCCATCAGCCGATCGTGGGGCTTCACAGCCTCCACGATGGTGTGAGCCAATGCCTTGTAAGTTGTCTCTTTCTATATCTACTCATTTCCTATTGGTTCTGTTTCTCTGGAGAACCCTGACCCATACACATCCCCTCGCATCCAGAATCACCCCCTCACACGTCATCATTTTCCCCATGTTTACTCGTTTATTGTCTGTCTTCCCAACAGGAAGAGAAGCTCCTTAAGGGGACATTTTGGGTCTTATTCTTTACTGCGTTTCCAGCAACAAGCACCGTGCCTGGCACAGAGCAGGTGAGCAATAAATGTGTGTTGAACAAATCAACGAATGAGCTGAAAGTTCTAACTCCCAGGGCCAGCCGTGTTGGTCTGGGTTCCGGCAAGAGCAGATCCTGAGACAAGCACTCAACAGCTGGTGGTGTATTTGGGAGGTGAGAAAACATTAGTAGGGGTGTGGGGAAGTGAGACAAGGAAGAAAAAGTGCCAATAAAGAGTATTTTGTCAAGCAATTTGCCACTGTGGGTGACTGAAGCCTCATTCCAATGAGGAACTGAGCTACACCGATGGAACCAATGTAGAATGCACACCTCTGAGCTGTGCCACGAGAGGGATGGGGGAGCGGAGGTGTTTGTGCCCCAGCTCCTGGCAGTCCCTGGCTGAGAATGCCTCCCAAGGTGGAGAGCACACTGACTACTACACTTGTCCTGGCTCCAGGGTCCAGAGAAATCTTCTAGGCACAAGTGTAAGCTCCAGCAGGTGGACGCTGGGCCTGTGTGCACAGAAGAGAGCAGTGTAAGCCTGGGGCACGGGCAGCATCCGCCCTCCTTCCACGCCAAATTCTCAAAAGAATGTAAGTGTGAAGGGCAGAGCAGTGAGTGATAAGATGTGTTAGAAAAAGGATATGTTGCAAAAGTGAGGGCTTTGGGCTGATTCCTCATGCTGTGACTAATACTAATTAGCCTCTTGGTATTTTCTGTAGGAAGGGAGAAACCAAAAATAAGAAAATGTTGCCAAAATGGCAAAGTGGCTGAAACTGCTAGTGCTACGCCTCAACCTTGGCCAGGATGGGACCTGGAACTCTTCTTTGGGAGTGACACATATCCTGGTCATCTTTATGGAGAAGGCCAATAGATGATTTCCCATGGGCCGGAAGTCATGAGCCAACCTAAAAGCAGGAGACTGGCCAACAGAAACATAAATTAAAAAGGAGTCTTCTTCATCCAACGCTATTCCTGGTAGCCAGTGTCCACCCACTTGAATAGATACATAATTTATGGTGTAGTTACATGACAGGATCTTACAGCAGTGACGATAAATGAACTACAACTGTAAGTAATCACATGGGTGAATTTCACAAACATGATGTCGACTGAAAGAGATCAGACACAAGAGTACATCCTGTGTGAGATACTGTGGACCTCTTGTACATAAATTAAAAACAGATAAAACGAATCTATCGTGCTACAAGTTGTGGTGGTTTAAAAATATTTTTGCAAAATTTTTGACATTTTACACTTCAAAAGATGGAGCTTAATTACCTCCTTTAGGAACTGGGCTAGACTTAGTGACTTGCATCTAACAGATTGAATGTGGTGGGAGTGATGCCTTGTTACTTCTGAAGCAGGCCATAAAAAGGATAGCTTCTCCTGGCCCTCTGCAGGAAGCTGGCTGCCATGTTGTCAGGACACTCAAGCAGCCTGTGGGGAGGCCCATGCGGGAAGAAATTAAGGCTTTTCACAAACAACCAGCACCAAATTGCCAGTCACATGAGGGAGCAGATTCTCTAGCCCCAGTCAAGCCTTCAGATAACTACAGTCCTGGTTGATATCTTGACTGCAACCTCATGAAAGAGCCTAAGCGACAGCCACAGCCACTCAGTTGAGCTGCTTCCCAGTTCCTGACCCTGACTTGTAGAAGCTGAGAGAGATAACTAGCATATACCGCTGTGTTAAGCGATAGATAACTAATCTCAGGATACTTCCTCTGGGCAAGAGTGAGTACTGCCTGGGAGTGGGCCTACCGGGACTTCTGGGAGTGCGTTTAATGTTGTTTCTTGATTTGTGTGCTGATTTCATGGATGTTTGGTTTTTCAAAAATTATTGAGCTACTTGCTTATGATTTGTGTACTTTTCTATATGCATATTATACTTCAATTAAAAGTTTGGAAAAGGTTTTACACAAAAAAGCAGTCTTTAACCCCAGCACTGATCTCTGTCCAGTATGGTAGGATGACCAGCCCCAGAAGTTATTGCTGCGACGCTTGAAGACTTTCACTGAGGGCCGTATTAGGACGGGCTGAGCCTTGCACAAGTCTAACTTGTGGGTGCAGCCTCTAGGAAGCCAGGCCACAGACGCGTGTGGGAGAGAGCCCTCGAAGGAACAATTGCCTTTGCCCTCACTTCTGTCTTAATTTCCTTCATGCTCTCCCACAAACTAACAGAGTGCACTCAGCGCCAGGGCTTCCTATCAGCTCTGGAATGGGAGATTTTGAAACCTGCTCAACAAATGGAATTAGATGTTTTCTTCCAGTATTGCGAAGCCAGCACCTGAACTCAGAGTTGTGGGAGGATCCAGGCAAGGTATGGGATGGCCGGCGGCACTTACCTGGGAGTCAAGCCTTGCTGCCTGCCAACATCACTGAGCATGGGAATGGTCCATGCTGCCTATATTTTATTTTCCTTCCAAATTTCTTATCTCTACCCAACTGTTTATCAATGTTGGGATCATTGTTACCATCAGAGTGGACAAGCTGAGCTTATTTCTCATCTTTTCATTTTATTCTTCTTTATTTCCCTAAGCCTTTGAAGGGCTAGGGTCTTCAGCTTGACTGAGGAGGGCTTATTTCCATTTAATTCCATAGATAGGTGCTCTGACCAACGCTTTATACCTGTTGTAAACTTCTCCCTGAGTCCTGGGCAGGGCACGGCACTTCTGGGATCTTCCTATGCCCCTTTCCCCCTTTACTTGCCAGGTCTCCCCTTCATACATCCTCGATGTGCTCCAGCCAAGACCACCTGCTCATGGTTCTCTGCTCAGTCCCAGGATTGTCCCACCTCTGTGATTTGACTCATTCTATTTTATTTTTCCAGAGCCTGTCAATCCTTCAAAATCTCAGTCACCATCTTTCCTGATGGGAGCCTTTCTTAGTCACTTTACTGAAAGTAGTCATTCTTTTTGTAACTCCACTCCCAGAAATTACTACCAGAATATTTCTCTCTCTTTTGAGTTTTCCTTCTTTCTGTGTGAAAAAGGGGCGTTCTTACCTAACCTCCCTGCCAGAACCGCTAAAGGGCAGAGATGAGGGCGAGAAGATTTGAGAGCCAGAGTGGTGAATGAAAGAATAAAGATCCAGCATGTGCCCACCAGGTGCCTGGTTGATACCTCCAAGAGTGTAGGTGTCCAAACTGGAATTCTCCCGAAAGCTGAGCCTGAGACAAGGATTTGACTATGGGGAATACTGGTGGTGGTGGCAAAGATAGCTCAGCCAACAGAGGAGCTTTGTTAAGACAGCTACGACAATGGTGCCTGGAGCCATGGAAACTCTGGGAAACCCCATCTGAGTGGGGAGGGAGCTGGCACGGTCACACCCCACTGTCAATGGCCATTGGTTGAGGGCTGCTCCTGGGGGCATTCATTCCCTGTGCTTCCCAACTGCCATGTGCAGGCAGAGTGGGCTTTGGTGCTTCTGCAATAAAAATCCCTGAGGTGCAGAGATGCAGACACTCACACATGGAAGTTGAAGTGGGTCAGTGCACACTGGAATGGTGATGTCCAAGGGCTCAGAGTGGGGCTTAGTTACTCCTGGCCTCATCCCCCTGGGCCCTGGTCCTGAGGTTGGGAAGATCCATCTTGCAGTGTCTGGCCCACAGATCCCATGGCTGCTGTAAGTGAAGGTAGCCGTCCAGAGCCCAGGAGTTCACAAAGACTTACAGGAACACTGAGAACCTAGGTCAGGCGTCCTCGTGGGCTTGTTCCTAGCAAGCAGACAGCAGGATGTAGCACACTTCCAAACTTTGGTGCACACCATGTTTCTCCAACCAGAGGAACGTTCTCACCCATCTGTTACCGTCTCCCTTTAACCCTTCTCTCCCCAGGGCAACCAACAGGCTGCCCATCAGAAACCCCTGCTCTGGGAAAAGGGAAGCTTACTGGTCAGCCCCATACAACCCCTGGCCCCAGCCACCAGGCTGGCAGCCGTCCCAGGAGGGATAGTCTTTGGTGGCTTGTCACTGGTCCAAAATGACAGCTTGGTGGAAGTTCCCGCAAAGTCACTGACTATGGTTGGAGCTAAATTGATCTTCCACTTTATGAGCCTTCACCATGTGCTCGATGGTGCATTTGGTACCGTAAAATATTCACTTTGAGTATTTCTTCATTCGGAACTCATAAAACCAGTAAGAACACAAAACTCTAGTTTTAAAAACTCAATGTAAATAGCAAACTCATTGAAATCAAGAGCTGAAGTAGCATCTGTCATGCATCCCGAATTCCTCCATCAGGTAGGCAGAGAAACGTGAGGCAGTGTGCCGCAGAAGCTCTTGAGGGCACTCCAGTTGACAGCCGCGTGGCTGCAACCCAGGGTGTTTGGAGACAAAGAGAATCCCAAACAATGAGAAGTCTCATTGTGTAAATATGTCTTCTACTTTGGAACCATTGCAAATATCATATGCAGATAGAAATAGACGCCGCTGAAGTTGTTTTCATAATTCCCTATAAGTTCGAAGAACAACTACCGTGATCTTTGAAATGTTCCCCACAAAAGAAACAGCCCCCTTGGTCTTTCCTTCACAATGTGTCACCAACGATGAGGGAAGAAGCTTGAAACATAAAGAAGTTGACTGTTTTGTCTTCTTCTCAGAGAAAGCGGAACAGGATGAGGAAAGCCAATGGGCTGCCCACACAGAGAGGACACAGGGAAGCATTCTGAGGACCTCCTCACCATCGTGGTCAGTGGCTTCATCACCAACAGTTTAAAGAGTCGGCGGATGTAAACTTCGGTTTTCATGAGTGTCCAGATCCCAGAGGCTGAGAACAAAGGTCTGGCCCAGCATCGAATGGATGTCAGCTCTGAGGCCCCGTTGGCTGATTCGGAACTTTCACTAAAGTTCTGCTAAATCCCCAGGTCACTGCCAAGTCTCAGCAGATACACCCAAAACAAGAGAAGCTAAGTCACCATCTCTGACCACACGCCGGGCACTTCCTTGCCTTGGGTGAGTGGCAACATGCTCTTTGCAAGCTGCCCCGGTAAGTGGCTGCTGGTCGTTCCGGCTCTACGGCTCAGTCCATGCACACTCTGAATCATGGCCATCTGACAGTCTCTGTGGCCAAAGTAACCACTTCCCGGCCAGTCCCCAATGTGCCAGATGTTCTTATCACCCTGTCGAGGTAATATACTCCAGGGTCTGCCCT
Organism: Equus przewalskii; assembly: GCF_037783145.1. NCBI lineage: Eukaryota > Metazoa > Chordata > Mammalia > Perissodactyla > Equidae > Equus > Equus przewalskii. The sequence goes on along the minus strand of NC_091839.1, from coordinate 2,998,711 downwards.
GCTTATATCCCTGGGGAACACAGGAGGAAGCAAGCAACCTGGTCTAATAGGAAAGATATAACGTGGCCCCAAATAATCACACCGCAAGCCAGCCAGGTCTCAGCCTCACACTGTGTCAGAGGAGGGCCTTGGAGCTAGGCCAGCAGAAATGTTCTGGGAAAGCATGGAGGAGGGGAAGATGGAGAAATGCATGGGGAAAAGCTTAGAGGTTTTCCTCCACTCCAGTAGATGGTGAAGAACCTACCATGTTTTTGCATTTCAGAACTTGTGGAATTCTGGTGATGTGAGGTCTAAGAAAAAAGTAACTCCTAGGACTGAGGTTTCCTCACTCAGGGATTAACAGTCACCCCAGACTACTCTTGTCTTGCTTCTCTTTAGGCAGTGGGAAGAATCTGGACTCTTCTCTTCTTCAGTTAGCCTCAGCAAGCTTCTATTGAGCTCCACTTGGAGGCTCAGGCCCGTACCAGGATCCAAAGAGTCTGTGGAGACAGGTGTATCCTGTCCAGCCCTTACGACAGGACTATGTCATCTGGCTCTCTGAATCTCTCAATCCAGGAGGTTGGGAGAGTAGGAAAGCCCAGCGTGGACTCCAGGCAACACTGTGAACCTCCTGAGACGTCCTTCCCCTTCTCATCTCGCGGTCTCAGTCTGAGGCCATCTTCTTCAGAGGCCAGTCTGCTGTCCTCCCTTACATGGCTCCCCATTGCCAATCTTAGTGTCATCTACCCTCTTCTTTTCCTTTGTGGGACATTTAACAATTTGAAATTATGTATTTGCTTAGCTGTTTATTGCCTGTCACACCCCCAAAATGGAAATACCCTGAGAGCAGAAATATCATCTGTCTGTCTGTCTTTCTCACCACTCTGACGCAAATAGCCCCCTCACAGAGAATGGGCTCTACGAATATTTGTTGGGTGAATGAACCAAGGTACAACTCAGCTGAAGTAATTTGACTGAATGTCAAGATGGTTGGCATCATTGGGAACGTCTGCAAGTGGTAAAAAAGGGAAAAATCCAAGTTGACTTGAATTCTGAAAGGGGTGGATTTCAGTGTAGACCTTAGCAGGTGGTCAGAATTCAGACAGAATGAAGGTGTAGGGTTGACCTGCCAGGGAAGCAGAGGAAGGAGACAGGACGAACAGAATATTCATGAAGAATAGACACTGCGAAAAGGGCCCACCCCAGGGACTAAAGAGGAAAGCCTCTGAGAT